>NC_053390.1:164816165-165116165 GCF_905171765.1 Bufo bufo | reverse complement strand
TCTCTCTCTACGTGCTGTCCTGGGTTCTGGAAAATCCAATTACCGTAAGTAATCTTCATTTTTCTGTGCACGTTACACATTTCTTGGACTTAGAGACAAAGGACTTTCTGCATATAGCTCACTTTTTGCATCCTAAATCTCCTCCTTGTGTCTTGGAAGGTGGAGGTTTCTCTGCCCTAAAACAATCAGATGGTTTAAAAAAGGGGTCTAGTTATTTTATATATCTTAACATCTACCACCAGACAACTATAAGTGAATTGTAAAAGAGGAGAGCCCCATATCCAAGATGATATCTGCACAAGCTTGCAGGAGAGGAGGCTTACCGGGCTGACTGTGCTGGAACCAGGATCCACAAGCTTGCGGGCCACATCCTCCTGAGGATTCTACATGCTGCAGCAGGGAAAATGCCACCAGACAATGCTGTGGCCATGTTCCTTTAATATCCCCGCCACCAGTGTGCTTCCGTGCACGAGGATGCGCACGTGACATCGTGCTCACCACGTCGCAACGCCGTGACGTCACTCCCGCTTTGGGAACCTCCTCCACCCTAGAGAATAATGGACCTCAAAAAAATAGATCATGTTCTATCTTGTCCGTTTTCATGGACCGACTGTCCCATACAATTGAAGGGGACTGGTTTATCATCAGTTTATCAGAAAGGCATCAGTGAAAAAAAAAAGTCTGTTAAAAACTTAGTTTATCCATTTTTAGCAGATTTTTTTTTCAGGTGTGAATGTAGCCTTAGTAAAGTAGTAAGCCTTTATACACTGCTCAAAAAAAATAAAGGGAACACTTAAACAACACAATGTAACTCCAAGTCAATCACACTTCTGTGAAATCAAACTGTCCACTTAGGAAGCAAAACTGAGTGACAATCAATTTCACATGCTGTTGTGCAAATGGGATAGACAACAGGTGGAAATTATAGGCAATTAGCAAGACACCCCCAATAAAGGAGTGGTTCTGCAGGTGGTGACCACAGACCACTTCTCAGTTCCTATGCTTCCTGGCTGATGTTTTGGTCACTTTTGAATGCTGGCAGTGCTTTCACTCTAGTGGTAGCATGAGACGGAGTCTACAACCCACACAAGTGGCTCAGGTAGTGCAGCTTATCCAGGATGGCACATCAATGCAAGCTGTGGCAAGAAGGTTTGCTGTGTCTGTCAGCGTAGTGTCCAGAGCATGGAGGCGCTACCAGGAGACAGGCCAGTACATCAGGAGACGTGGAGGAGGCCGTAGGACCGCTACCTCCGCCTTTGTGCAAGGAGTAACAGGAGGAGCACTGCCAGAGCCCTGCAAAATGACTTCTAGCAGGCCACAAATGTGCATGTGTCTGCTCAAACGGTCAGAAACAGACTCCATGAGGGTGATATGAGGGCCCGACGTCCACAGGTGGGGGTTGTGCTTACAGCCCAACACCGTGCAGGACGTTTGGCATTTGCCAAAGAACACCAAGATTGGCAAATTCGCCACTGGTGCCCTGTGCTCTTCACAGATGAAAGCAGGTTCATACTGAGCACATGTGACAGAGTCTGGAGATGCCGTGGAGAACGTTTTGCTGCCTGCAACATCCTCCAGCATGACCGGTTTGGCATTGGGTCAGTAATGGTGAAGGGTGGCATTTCTTTGGAGGGCCGCACAGCCCTCCATGTGCTCGCCAGAGGTAGCCTGAGTGCCATTAGGTACCGAGATGAGATCCTCAGACCCCTTGTGAGACCATATGCTGGTGCAGTTGGCCCTGGGTTCCTCCTAATGCAAGACAATGCTAGACCTCATGTGGCTGGAGTGTGTCAGCAGTTCCTGCAAGACGAAGGCATTGATGCTATGGCCTGGCCCGCCCGTTCCCCAGACCTGAATCCAATTGAGCACATCTGGGACATCATGTCTCGCTCTATCCACCAACGTCACGTTGCACCACAGACTGTCCAGTAGTTGGCAGATGCTTTAGTCCAGGTCTGGGAGAAAATCCCTCAGGAGACCATCAGCCACCTCATCAGGAGCATGCACAGGCGTTGAAGGGAGGTCATACAGGCACGTGGAGGCCACACACACACTACTGAGCCTCATTTTGACTTGTTTTAAGGACATTACATCAAAGTTGGATCAGCCTGTAGTGTGTTTTTCCACTTTAATTTTGAGTGTGACTCCAAATCCAGACCTCCATGGGTTGAAAAATTTGATTTCCATTTTTTTTTTTTTTTTTTTGTGTGATTTTGTTGTCAGCACATTCAACTATGTAAAGAACAAAGTATTTCAGAAGAATATTTAATTAACTCAGATCTAGGATGTGTTATTTTTGTGTTCCCTTTATTTTTTTGAGCAGTGTACATGTATTATGTATCGAATATCTGTTTTTCACACATAATACATTTGGAACACTTTGGCCAGTTTAAGATGAGCAAGTTGTCTGCAGGAAGCATGATTTTCTCTCCTGGACTCTGCTCTTGTAACGGGACCTCATAGCATTATAATGATTTATTAGCACAGTATTTTCCCTGCTCCCTTCCTCTCAGTGCCAGTATAGTGATCTCATTGTGAAGCAGCACAGACACCTTTCATTCATCCCTGCTTCTAAATTCATAGAAATATATAGCTGTATCTGTCTAGATAGAGAAAGAAACTGTGGGGGCATTACATACCATATGTAAGGACTATTTTTTTATGCCGCTGTGTGTGCGGTGTTAACAAGATCTAATTGCAATGCACCCTGGGAGATGCAGGTGCTTTATGAGCTGCTGCCCACCCACAGAAAAGGTAAGAAACCTCTTCAGATATGAGTGTTAAAAAAAAAATATGGGATAAACTTTATGGGATAACCTCTTTAAACTTACTCGGATTATATAAAAAGGCATTCAGAAAGTGGTAAGATTAACGTGCTTTAATTCAAACAAATCAGTGTTTCTTTCTATCCTTGTGCTGTCAGTCACTGGTAAGGCAACTACAAAGCCCTAAGCATCTGACAAGACTCAATACTCTGATCTTCAACAGGCAACAAAAAAACATCCCATAAAAAAAGCTAATTTTTGGTCTTCCTGGCGCTGATACCGTAAGAAATAACACAGGGTTAGTGCATTTGCAGTTCTGTTGCAGGTTATGGGAATTACAGCCAAGATCCTTTGAACGTCATTTTTTTTTTTTGATTTATCTGTCGGTCGCATGTTCTTCTTTAAGAAATTACCCGATATGTTATAGTCACTGATGAAACACTAAGATTCCTCCTACCCAGTTCTAAATGAGTCATATTTATAAAGGTGGTGGAGTCTGGAGACACTCCATTTACTATGAAGGGTTTAGATTTTGATGTTAAACTGTACAGTCATCCAGATCTCTGATTCTTCTTCAATGCATCAAGTCATCACTTCTTCTTTTTCTTACTCTTCTTGCTTCCTTCTACCTGGACAGTTTGGTCTCCACCTCCAGTTTTCTGGGTTCTAGTCTTTAATTTGGGGATATCTTCAGCCACACGAAGCAGCAATAATTTCCCTTTTAAAATTAAATAGGAGATACATTTAGAATAATTTTAAAATTAAAAATAGGAGATATATATATATATATATATTTTTTTTTTTTCTTTTCAGGGCAGCGCTTGATAATAGTCCTAGTAAGAGGACTGAAACATCGCTACTCTGGTGAATAAAGGATACTACTTTTTTCACTTTATTTAGATGTGCGGCGCAGCAGCCGGGTAAACAGATCCCAGTTTCGCAAAATCACTTCCTTATTGCAGGCCGGGTTGTCCACTTTCGTCTTGAAACTAGACAACCCCTTTAAGCTTAATAAATACTCCCAATATTTTTCCCATCAAAATTGTCATTTGTGGAAAAATAAAAAGGATATGCTGTTTTGTATTCTCCACTAAATTCAATGGCAACAGGAAAACAGAATGAAAAACTAATACAAACAACCTCTCCTACATAAATACTTAGAGGGGTTTTCCAGGATTTTATATTGATTGACAGGTCATAAATATCTGATCTTCAGGGGTCCAACAACCCGCTGATCAGCTATTTAAAAGAAACTCCAGTGCCGGAACTACACAGCTCCATCCACTGTCTGTAGTTGATGGAGATGGTTACTGCAGCACTTTTCAGATTCACTTCAATGGAAACCGCACTGAAGTAACCAGCTCCATGCAATACGTAATGAATGGAGCTGTAAAGTGCTAATGCTAATCAGGAACAACTTATCAACAGGAGTGCGGGGTGTTGGACCCCTGCCGATCAGATATTGATGGCTTATTGTGAGCATCGGCCATTAGCATACAAATCCTAGAGAAAAAAAAAAAAGAGAAAAAAAAAAAGTTAAAATACAGCCAGGCCCCTGTGCTTCATAAATGCTATACTGATAACAAAAGTCACCATAAAAACCCAGCATTAAATCCTTAGAGGTTTTCCCCTTGCCAATAGATTCTTGACATGGACTAGAACATTGTGGATTCACCTAGTGAGTTCCCCTGCTGCTATGTGCGTTAAGCACAATCACACAGATTAACGCTAAACAGTAATTACTTGACAAAATGTTGTCCACGCAAGGAGAGCCATCCTCGTTCTTCATCTGCACACGGACTCGGCCCTTGTACTGTACATCCCGGTTCAATTCACGTGTGTACATCTTATCCCCCTAAGGAGAATAACAAATTTCGAACTAAGTAAAATTCTTTCAGAAAAAAAGACAAAACTATAAACTCCACAATCAAATAATGTATTACCTCAATAATGACATTTAACTTGCTGGCTCGACATACGTCTGCAATCTCCACACAAGTTGGATTCTGTACAGCCTGAAAAAGACGAATAAAAATTATTACTGACTGGAAACCAGTTTTCTAAACCATGTTTTTAAAATCAGAAAATTCTGAGAGTATAGTGAAGGATTTGTAATCAGGACCCTGAATTATTAGTCAAGTGGAAAGCGTCTTTCTCTCTGGAATATCTTACAAAAGGCACAACAGTGACTTAAAGAGGACCTTTCATCTGCCAAAAAAAAAAAAACACTTGTAAACTAAGTGTCATGATCTGTACAGCGGCGCCCAGGGATCTCACTGCACTTACTATTATCCCAGGGCGCCGCTCCATTCTCCCGTTATGTCCTCCGGTATGTTCGGTCACTTGGTTATAGTAGGAGGAGACTGCCCTTCTCCTGGGCATCTCTTTCTCCTAGGCTGTAGCGCTGGCCAATCGCAGCGCAGAGCTCATAGCCTGGGAGGTTTTTTCTCTCTATAACCAAGTCCCCTAAGTCTCTGCCAATATAACCAAGTGACCGAACATACCTGAGGGCATAGCAGGAGAACGGAGCGGCGCCCAGGGATAAAACTGCAGTGAGATCCCTGGGCGCCGCTGTACAGATCATGACACTTAGTTCACAATTTTTTGCCAGATGAAAGGTCCTCTTTAAAGGGAATCTGTCACCACTGATCTCCCTATCCAACTCTTTGCATAGACACATACACTACTCACAAAAAGTTAGGGACATTTGGCTTGTGGGTGAAATTTCAGGATGAACCTAAAATGCACTCTAACCTTTACAGGTGAACTTAATGTGACCTTTTCTTTTTAAATCAAATCGTTTTTATTAAACAATAAATACATAATAAAACAATACGTTGTGTTTTCTTTTCTTTACATTATCCACCGTGTGGAATCAGTGAACAGTAATCATAAATATATCACCACTCAGTTTTAACACGAATCCATACAATACTTGTACACTTGCTAAAACAAATATTTTAGACATAGAATTACCATAACTTAACCTTCCCAACCTCCCTCCCCCCCTTGCCCTGCCCCAACCCCCCCAACCCTAACAGCTGGTCTTGACCGTCACAAGCCTATATAACCACATGGGTATGAGATAACCATTCACTCCACATTTTATCGAACTTCTGAGGACACCCTCTCTTCACATACACCCCTTTTTCAAGTATCAGCATGTCATGCACCTTCCGTTCAAACTCACTCAGTGTGGGCGGACTCCCCTGGATCCACCTCATAGCAATCAGTTTCCTGGCCACATATAGCAATCTCCCCACAGCGACCTTAACCGGTTCAGTCCCTCCAATTTCAGACACATACCCCAGAATACACACCTTAGGATCTTTTTGAATTTTCAATGTCAGTTTACTATTAATCATATTTCTAACTTCCTCCCAATAATTACCAACTACTGGACAAGACCACAGCATATGCAACAAGTCTGCACCATCTTCCATACACTTTGGGCACTTGTCATCACTTCTTACTCCTATCTTTTTCAGGAACACCGGTGTTTTGTACACTCTATGTATGATAAATAGTTGGGACAGTTTGCCCTGTTCACTTAAGGACACCTTGGGGACTGCTTCTAATATATCTTCCCACTTATCCTTAGACATATCTCCCACGTCAGCCTCCCATTTTTTCATTCTTGAAAGCGGATATCCCTCTAAGAATTTTTCCAGTAAAAGAGCGTACACCTGTGATATTAACCCTCTTTTTCCCCCACCTGTCGGAAGAACAAGCTTATGAACCACCTCCATTTGAGCTATCTCACATCCTTTCCGCAACGTGACCTCAAGTGCATGCCTTATTTGAAGATATTTATAGAACCACTCCCTAGGGATATTAAATTCCTGCTGCAGGTTTTGAAATGACTTGCATATCTTGTCCTTAATTAATTGTCCAATTCTCGTCACTCCATAAGTTTCCCAGTTCCTAAGTCCTGGTATGGCAAATAGTTCTGGCAACAAGTGGTTCTTTCCAATAGGAGAAAGTTCACTAATACCTCCCACTCCTCTTAGCAGCTTCACTTTTGCCCAAACTTTTTTCATAAGTTCAATAAGAGGGAGTTTTTCCCTCCCTACATGCATTCCTGAGCCTTCTAGAATGCCCATGAGGTCACGACTGCCCAGCCAATGCTGCAATATCTGCCCCGTCATGTCCGGTGCTTGTAGATCAATCCATCCCTTAAAATGCTGACATTGGGAAGCCAAAAAATAAATCCATGCGTTAGGGACAGCCAGGCCCCCTTCCGACTTAGAATACTGTAATGTCTCCAGTTTGATCCTAGCCTGTCCATACTTCCAAGTAAGATCTCTAAATATAGAGTGAATTTTCTTGAATCTATCCAGAGGGATCCAAACTGGAGCATTATTCAGTATATATAACAGTTGGGGCATCATAACCATTTTTAAAAGGTTAACTCTACCTACCACCGAAAGAAAGAGTCTACACCATGACCTCACTTTAAGCCTAAAAGTAGCCAGCAATGGGGACAGATTAAGTTCTTCAAAATCCGATAGCCTCGGTGTTATATGTAATCCCAGATATTTAAATTTATCCACCCAGGGCACCAAACTATCTACTTGTCTGCCTGCCAGGGCCTGCCCATCAATTGGCATCAAAGAGGATTTTTGCCAGTTTATCCGCAGTCCAGAAAAGCTACCAAATCTGTCAATCAATGCCATGGCCGCATCCAGAGACGCACCAGTATCGCCCATGAAAAGTAGAGTATCATCAGCGTACATAGCCACTTTATTGTGCAGCCCACCGTATCTAAACCCCTCTATACTTGTTGATAAACGAATATGTGCCGCAAGCGGCTCTATTGCAAGAGCAAACAATAAGGGCGACAGTGGGCATCCCTGCCTGGAGCCCCTGGCAAGGGGAAAACAGTCTGACAACCCTCCATTAGCTCTAATTCTCGCCTTAGGACTAGAATACAGAACCTGTACCCACTGAATGAACCGCTCACCAAAGCCCATAGTTCTCAGGACCCCCCACAAATACCTCCATTCCACACTGTCAAACGCCTTAGCGGCGTCAAGCGCAAGCAAGGCCCTGTCTCCACTGTTATCCGCCGGAATATTTAAACTAGTGTACAGCCTACGAAGATTAATAGCCGTCGATTTCCCTGGCAAACCCCGTCTGATCCGGGTGTACTATGGTCAGAATTACTTTGGACTAGGGGTGCACCGAAATTCCGGCAGCCGAAAATATCGGCCGAAAATGCACCTAATCCACTTCGGCCGATATTGTTACATATCGGCCGAAAATATGGGGTGTGGGATTTGTCACCCACCATCTGCGGGCGGGCGGTTTACTTTGTCACTGCATCTTTATTTTACCTTACAATCGTGAGGCTCCAGTAACTAACAACTCTGCAGGCAGAGCGGAGGGCGGCGTAGCGTCACTTACTCACGTGGCGCGCCTGCTCCGCCTCCTTCATTCATAAAGTGGGCGGAGCAGGTGCATCACGTGAGTAAGTGACGTTACGCCGCCCTCCGCTCTGCCTGCAGAGTTGTTACTGGAGCGTCACGATTGTAAGGTAAAATAAAGATGCAGTGAGTGATGCTGTGAGCAGCAGGGCCGGGGCTGTTATGGGGAGGGGGGATCTGTGCACTGTTATGGGGAAAGGGATCTGTGCACATATCCCCTCTCCATAACAGCGCCACCCACAGATCCCCCTCTCCATAACAGCGCCACCCACAGATCCCCCTCTCCATAACAGCGCCACCCACAGATCCCCCTCTCCATAACAGCGCCACCCACAGATCCCCCTCTCCATAACAGCGCCACCCACAGATCCCCCTCTCCATAACAGCGCCACCCACAGATCCCCCTCTCCATAACAGCGCCACCCACAGATCCCCCTCTCCATAACAGCGCCACCCACAGATCCCCCTCTCCATAACAGCGCCACCCACAGATCCCCCTCTCCATAACAGCGCCACCCACAGATCCCCCTCTCCATAACAGCGCCACCCACAGATGAATTTCCTTCATGAAAAATAATTATTAATAAAATCATTAAAAAAAAAGTATTTTAAAAGTATTTGGGCAAAAAGGCAGTTTCGGTTTCGGTTTTCGGTCAAGGGCATCCTGAATTTTCGGCTTCGGACCAGAATTTTCATTTCGGTGCACCCCTACTTTGGACAGCCTGTTCGCCAACACCTTCGCCAGGAGCTTAACATCAGCCGTGAGAAGTGAAATTGGCCTGTAGGAATCCGGTATTTTAGGATCCTTTCCAGGTTTAGGTATAACCACAATTATAGCTTCCTGCATCGAATGTGGTAACGAACCTGCCTCCAATGAGTGCTCAAACACCTTAAGTAATTCAGGGAGTAATATCCCCTGCAGCTTTTTGTATACCTCTACTGGGAGGCCATCAGCTCCAGGCGCCTTACCACGTCCCCAAGTGCAGCTTCCAGTTCCTCAAGTGTAATCGGCTCCTCCAGCCTCTCTCTATCCTCTTCTGACAGCACTGATAACTGCGCCTCCCCTAGGAAATCATTCAGGGCCTCATCAGAACTAGATCCAGTGGAAGTATATAGAGATACATAAAAGCTTTTTAAAATATCTAATATTCCTTTCGTGTCCTGGCTACTGTTCCCCATGTCATCTCTCAATTCCTGAATGCAAGAGGAGCCCCTCTGGGCCTGCGAGACCACCGACAACAAATGACCCACCTTCTCTCCTTCCTCAAAAGATCTGACGATAAAAGCTTCTCTTTCTATCTGCGGCCTGGACCAAATGACATCTCAACTGCTCCTGGGCTACCTCCAGCGCCTCACTACTAACCGTGGTGGGGGATCTACTAAACTCTCTCTCAGCCTCAGCCACTAGTACATGCGCCTTGACATCCGCCTCCCTGGATCTGGATTTATGCTTGTTAATTTCTTTCATCAGAACTCCCCTCAGGAATGCTTTCATGGCGTCCCATACACCTGGTATCGAAGCCGACCCTGTATTGATATCGAAAAATTCCTTAATTTCCAGAGAAATCCCAGACAGGTCACCCAACACATTCAGCCAATGAGGATTACACTTCCACAGCCTCGGTCCCTGTCTGAGCACCCCCAGGCACAAGTCAATCTGCACCAGAGAATGGTCCGACAACGACCGAGGATGATAAACGACACCCTTAACTAGTGGTAGCATTATGTCGTTAACAAGGGCCAGATCTATACGCGATAGCGAATGGTCCGTGGCGGATCTACACGAGAATTCACGCTTATCTGGGTTACGCAATCTCCATACATCCTGTACTCCTACCTCACCCAAAATATTCCTGAGAGCCGCACTCCCCGGTGAACCACCTGCTCCTTCCACCCGACATCTATCTAGGGAGTCATTCAGCGTGCAATTAAAGTCCCCAACCAACAGCCACGGCAACCCAGGGAAGTCCGCCACAAAGCCCATGATCTCTCTTATTAACGGAGAAGCAAACGGCGGAGGCACATACACAGACACCAGCACCACCTGTATTCCATCCACCTTACACACAACACACACATATCTACCCTCAGCATCCACACAATCCTGCATATGTTCATACCTAATACTCCTATGCACAATCATACTTACACCTCTAGAGTGAGAAGAATGAGTTGAATGTAACGCATGAATCACCCAATTTTTACTCATCCAGTGTAAATTTTCTCCAGTCAAATGCGTTTCCTGAAGGCAACATATAGCCGGCTGAAACCGCCCCAAATACTGAAAAATACACTGTCTTTTCCGTGCATCAGCCATCCCTCTCACATTCCAGCTTAAGACTCTAATCACCTGTGACATGGTAAAACTTCAAACCATATTTGAATCTCACAGCCCACTCAGATAACATTCGCTCATAGTTCAAGAACTTAACCCTTCCCCCCAACCTTCTCCCTGCCCCCCCACCCCCCTCCCTCCCTCTCATAGTCAGGTTACTGTAGCTGGGGATCACTGTCCCCTCAGTATCCACTTCACACATTAAAACAGGGCAATCCGAGAGCAACCTGCCCCCCAACCTACAATAAACATAACAGTTTATAACACATTTCCTCAGGTAGAGAATCCTCCCCACATCTGAGAAATACATTTTACTATCATTACCGCCTGCTCCCTCCTCAGGAACTACCATGTGGTAGCATTACATAATACACTCCCTAACTGGTGCAACATTTAAAGCAATCCTAGAGTGCAAATGCATATATAACGTGAACATAATAAACGTATATCTGCCTCCTTCACGTGTCCAGGGCTCCACTTCTCAATTGTCGCTCGTGGACGTCCAGCCACTGCGCCGCCTCCTCCGGATCTTCAAACAAATCTGGTGGATCCCAATGCCACCACACGCAGTTTAGCAGGAAACAGCATAGCGTACTGGACTTGTAGAGCTCTCAGCCTTTTCTTTATATCCATAAATCTGCTTCTCCTCCGCTGCACTTCGTTAGAATAATCCGGAAATATGGACACTTTAACCCCATTCAGGACCATCTCCTCATTGTCCCTTGATTGCCGCAGGATAGTGTCCCGGTCTTTAAAATGGAGTATCTTCGCCAGTATGGGACGGGGAGGTCTGCCAGGCGGAAGCGGCCGCATGGGGACTCTGTGCGCCCGCTCCACCGCATATAATGAGGATAGACCTTTTTCATGAAATAGTTGGTGCAACCATTTTTCCACAAATTCAGTGGCATTATCCCCCTCCGTCTTCTCTGGCATACCCACAATCCGCAGGTTATTCCTGCTGGACCTGTTCTCCAGATCATCTGTTTTGGCGTATAAGGCAGCTATATCTTTAGCAGTTGTTTTTGCCGCCATTTGCAAGGGCTGAATAACGTCCTCAATAGTGGACACCCTCTTCTCCAATTCAGAGGTGCGTTCTGTGATTTTGTGTAGGTCATGCCTAATTAAAGACACATCCGACCTCAGGCTGCCAACCTGTACTGTAAGCACCTTCAGTGTGCTGTTACAACTGGCCACAGCGGCCATAATATCTTTTAGAGTAGGCTCTGCATCAGCCACAACTTTAGGGCCTACCGCGTCTTTTGCCGGCCGTGCAGGGGTTAATGGCGGCCAATTCACCGCATCTAGGGCCTCCCCATCAGTGGATTCATCCTCCTGTAAAGATGAGATATGAGCGTCCATCTCCTTCTCCTCAGCCCAGTCTCCCCCAGCACTATCCGTGCGAGCAAACCTGCTCAGTTTTGCGGCCGCAGTCTGTCTCAGCTTGGGCTGTAAGGCCGGCCCCTCTTCTTCCTCGGCGCCATGCCGGCTCACCTCTGGCCTGTCATATCGCGGCCCTTTACCGGATTACCTCGGCATGTCGGCTCTCAGAAATTTAGCACAGCACCCTCCTGTCGCCTCTCAACCACCAGGTAGGAAAGGATCGGCGATTAGAGTGGTAGCAACCCCCTATAAGTCAGGATGCCTGCAGGAGCTCAGTGCGGTGCGACCTACTCCATGCGCTCTCAGGCCACCGCCCCAATGTGACCTTTTCTAAACTTTTGAATGCACGTGTCCAACTGTTCAGTGTTTCAGTACTTTTTTCATAACTTGCTGTTCTCTAACAAGGAGCTTAACAGCAAAATTCACAACAGGCGTTTGATGCATGAATCACCCAATACATTTCCTGGTTCAATTAAAATTGGTATTTCAACCGTCCTCCTCATCATGCTGTTCACATTTTGACATCATGAGACCAAGACGACACCAAAACAATTGATCAACAGTAGTACCTCGCCATCGCAAAGCTTCAAGCAGGATGTTCTCAGACGGAAGTGGCCACCAAGCTTAGAGTGTCACAGAGTGTCATCAGCAGGTTGCAACTGAGATAGAGAGAGACTAGAAGAGTCACAGAAAGGCATAGAAGTGGACATCCTTTGGCCACATCTTACACTGATGACTGCTTCATTGTGAACAATGCCCTGGGGAACCGGATGATGAATGCCACACAACTCCAGCCACACTTAAAGGAGGCACCTAAGTGTCACATCAGACCATTCGAAACTACATCAGCATGGTCTGTGTGCTAGACGACCTGCAAGGGTACCTGACCACAGGTGTCATAGTCTTGCATGGGCCAGTGAGCATCTACGCGGGACACGGGGCCAGTGGGCCTCAGTGCTGTTCGCTGATGAAAGTCGATTCACGCTGAGCAGAAATGATGGCTGCCAACGATGTTGGCGACATCAAGTAGAGCGCCATGTATCAGCCACTGTTGTCACCAGACAAGCTTTTGGTGGTGAGGTTACAGTGTGGGCAGGTGTGTCTACTCAATACAGAACTGCCCTACACTTTGTGAATGGTACAGTGACAATCCCATACTACTTGAATAACGTCATTATTAGTCATTGTGCCTCGGCATGAACAATACAGGCCTAATTTCATCTTCATGGGAGGACAATGCGCCAGCTCATCGAAGTCACATCATTAGGGAACAGCTGCTGGAGACTGGGGGACCTCAAATGGAGTGGCCTGCACTTCCTCCAGTCTCCGTACCCATTCATGCGGATATATGAATGGACCCTAAATCGTTTGAGATGAGGAGATCATTCAGCATTCTACTTAAATGCCCTACTTTCATGATATAATATCACTGTAGCATGAACGTTTTACGTTTTCCATAAATTTCACCCGAAAGCCAAATATCTCTAACTTTTTGTGAGTAGTGTAGCTGTGGTTCACCTGATTAACCTTTTCCTGAGGCAGCAATTTCCCGTTTTTCACTCCCTGCCTTCCTGGAGCCATAACTTTTTAAATGTTCTGTTCCTATAGCCGTATGAGGGCTTGTTTTTTTGTGGGACAAGTTGTACTTTCTAAAGCCACCATTTAATATGACATACAACACAGTGGGAAGCGGGAAAAAATAAAATAAATCCTGCCACATTTTTACGGGTTTTGTTTTTGCAGCATTCATTATGCCAGGGATCAGCAACCCCCAGTATGAAAAACTTACATTATTTTGTTTCCATTACACCATTTACTGTATGGTATGTTTTTTTTTTACATTTTAATAGTACAGGCATTTTTGCATGAGTTGATGACCATGATGTTATTTCTTTGTTTATTTATTTTGATTTTGAGGGGGGGAGGGGCGTGATTTGAATTTTTATATTAATTTTTTACTTTTGTTAGGTCCCCAATTGGATCCCAACTTGCAATCATCAGATTGCAATTTGTATAGAATAATGGAATTTGCTTCATTATTGTATACAGAAATCACTATATTACAGCTCAGTGCTGCCA
The DNA here is from genome assembly GCF_905171765.1 of Bufo bufo. Lineage (NCBI taxonomy): Eukaryota > Metazoa > Chordata > Amphibia > Anura > Bufonidae > Bufo > Bufo bufo. Next base: position 165,102,180 of record NC_053390.1, on the reverse strand, counting down.
ACTACTGTCCTGAATATGTAGTATACAAGTAATGAGCCTGGAAGCCTAGTACAGACTCAGGGTCATTACTATGTATGAACGCCTTCCCCGATCTCTGCCCGGGGGGAGGCGTTCCTTTTAGCCCTCTCAGACGCCATGTTCACATTTGACCACAGCATCTAAGGGACTAAATGTCCGCAGTCGGCATAAACACCAATCGTGGACATTAGCCGTGGGTATTTGCTGTATGAAACAGAGCAGCAGATCTTGGGAAGGTGTTAAATTACTATGATACTGTATCCTAATATGTAAATTACCCCTTTGGTGTTATGAAGGTGTCACCATTGCTCTTGTTGCACTCAATCTCCACTCATTTCTGTGGCCAGCCCCTCCCTGGCTGCTTTGATTGACAGGGCCAGGAGGTGGTAAAGCAGCCAAAGAGTTACTGAACACAGAAAGGAGCTTGGGTGCTACAAAAGCAATGGTAATGCCCTCAAAGGCCTAATTTGAATATTATTTTACTCACTTAATATTAGGAAGAAGTATCATAATTAGGGAACGAAGCCTCAGATGAACAAAAGAAAGAGGGGTTTAGTCAGGTGAACCACAACTGTGTGTCTATGCAAACAGTTGGATAGGGAAATCGCTAGTGACCAATTCCCTTTAAAGAGGACCTATCACTATTCCTGACAAGTTCTAGAATTCTAAATACAAGTATTTACTAGCACAGACATATTTTAATTGTATGCTGTACTGTTCCTCTGTTATATCACCTAGAAAAGTAAGAATAAATTGCCAACTGAGTGTCACCATTTCCCTTGCCAAAGGAGTAGGTCCCTACACAGTGATACCGACAGCGCTGACTAGACGAAGTAGTCTAGTTTTTATTTTTTTGAACCTATAAACCCCACCTGTTACTTTAACAAAGCAAATGCATTGCATATCCTGCCATTATACCATCAATTTGTGTGACAGGGATATCACTAAGTAACCAATCATTGGCAACATCATATATAAAAACATGCAGATGTGGTCAAGGAGAGTATTGGTCAGATCCTATAGAAAGGAAGAAGTTGATGATTTTGACCGTGGACAACAATCTTAGGGTTTATGGAAAATGATAGGATATAGACAAAGGGTCTTGTAACTAGGAGAGTTCAGAGTCCAATGGTCACAGTGGATGAAACTGGGAGGGTGATTGCCATACCTGTGGGTATCAAGAGGAGTATGCAGGAAAGCATCTCAATGCACAGCACAACCTACCCAACATGGATGGACCACTCCCATAAGCTCAGTCTAAAGTGGGCACTATGCATATGGTGGGGTTAAAAGCAGAGCTGACTGCTGGAAACTAAAAGCAGATTATAGTAGGAGTACACACAGTGCAGGCTGCTGGTGGCGGCATACTGGGATGAGGAATCCTTTCTTGGCAGTTATCATCGTCCACAAAATGGTTGCATGGACATGGCAATGAATTCCTAAGATCACAGTCCAAGTTCTTTGTTGGCACATGCAACATGGTCAGTCATACAGTAAAGGGACCCCTTGCCAGTACTAGCAAGATATATCTAATAGGCTTAAAGCATAGTGGCTTGTAGATTTGCCTGTAAAATATTCCAGTGTTGCTTGTAACATAAATTACCAACAGTCACTACTACTAGCAGAGTGAAAGATATTCTACAGGGTGGCCCATGAAAAAGTATCCCGTCTCCAGCGATAGTATGACAAGATGATCGATCAACCACAAGTCACAAAAGATGCAGACAGTGGTCCCTGTTCACATCTTTGGACACGTCGGATTATGTCAGCCGATACGGCTTGTGATGCTGCGGATGGTGTTTGTGAGGTTTTCCCCGAGTTCATCCAGGGTTACTTTCTGTTTTAAGTTTCACCACAGATAAAAATCGCACCTGGACAGGTCTAAGGAATGTGGTGACCATAACCCTACGCTCATAGTTCGCTCCTCCGTAAACCCGTCCCAGTCAGTTCCATGAGGTGTTCCCCCATCTTATTGAAAAAAGCAGGAGATTTTTATTTTTATTTCACAGCATCACTGCTGAAGAGCTGCAAGTATCGGCCAAAATAATCCGACGTGCCCAAAGATGCAGAGTCCTGAACGGGGACCACTTTCAGCATCTTGTGAAAACAATCCACTTGCTCGTTCATCTCGTCATACTATCGCTGGAGGCAGGCTACTTTTTTGTGGACCACCCTGCATAAACCTATTTGTACTGACTGTACGGTGTAGAGACCTTTTCCACAGGAATCCTCCTTCCCTCAGCGATTGTCTTCTTACTGTTGATGTATGCGGGATAAATGCACATAAACCTGAAGAAAAACATAAATAGGGTTGTAGATTTCACCTATTCTCACAGAAAAAAGGCGATTAAAGGGAACCTGTCACCGCGATTTTGTATATAGAGCTGAGGACATGGGTTGCTAGACGGCCACTAGCACATCCGCAATATCCATTCCCCATAGCTCTGTGTGCTTTTATTGTGTCCAAATTTTTTTTTTATATATATATGTAAATAAGGCTACTAACGTTTCCGGAGCCCAGCACCGCCCCTCATACTCCGAATATCCTCCTTGCTCCCCAACGTCACAAAGCTAGAGAGCCGTAATCTCACGATGCGCAAGCTAGAGCATGCGCAGTGTCAGCAGTGTTCCTTCCCTGTGCTGGCATCAGCCTCAGGGAACGAACTGCGCATGCGCTAGCTCGCGCATTGTGAGATTATGGCGCTCTAGCTTTGTGATGTCAGGGGGCAAGGAGGAGATTCGGAGGATGCGGGGCGGTGCTGGGCTCCTTCACAGTGAGTATAGCTGCACTCCGAGAGTCAGAGAACGCTGGACTCATCTCTGAAGCATGGAGGAGACAGGACTCATCTAAGGTTAATTGACATATCTATAAAATCGATTTTTTGACCCAATAAAAGCACACAGAGCTATGGGGACTGGATATTGCGGATGTGCTAGCAGCCATCTAGCAGCCCATGTCCTCAGCTCTATACCCAAAATCCAGGTGACAGGTTCTCTTTAATTGTGCTGTGATTTAAGATACATAAAGGGGTTCTCCAGGAATGATTGCAAATGGCAGCTAGCAACACATCCCAGAATGTGAAAAGGATGGTTGTCCTCCTGCAGAGCTGCCATGGAGTTTTTTTTCTGAACTGGGCTCCGGTTCTGTCCTTTGTGGTTGTCGGATCCTTAACATAATCACTTATTGTTCACACAAATCAATAGTACAGACGACTATTACTTTTTAGTAACTCGCTCACTCCTCCTCCCCTTTCTATAGACTTCTATGGGCAGTAAGTCATGTTAGAAGACAAGTCCGCCTCTCAAGACGAAGAATGTTAGTAGAGGGAGTAGTCACTTGAATTATGAGATCTACTTAGGCAAAGAGGAGGCGTCTATTCGGGGCTGTTCCAAGAACAGCATTTTCCACACAGCGGACTCTGGGACCTCTGTCCTTGTTATAGCTGGTGGTCACCCCAAGTAATGCTACATCTATCCACTATCCTGTGGAGAGGTGATAAATACTTTTCGCGTTATAACTCCTTTATATTTTCACTGTCTAGGATATATGTAACATGTCAGGACATGCTTCCCATGGCTGGAGTATAAGGACTACTGCTTAGAAATCTGTATCATGACCATGGCGCACAACTGCTGTTTGCCACAGATGTGGCCTGCCACACTCACGAGACCTGATGAGATGCTGCAATGACAATATAATTAAGGCTAAGTACAGATTAGAGATATTTAATCAGTTATTGTGAGCCAAAACCAGGTGCAGGTCAAAAACACATTACAGGGTCAGATCTTTCCATTATACCTGATCTCTGAGCAGGCTTCACTAATGGTTGTGGCTCACAATAACTGATGGAAATAACTGAAGTGTGAACTCAGCCTTACAAGATTTCCATACCATTCATTTACCTCTCAGGATCTGTAGGTGGCTTCTTCAGGTCTGCCATGGCTTGGTCTTTTCACAGTTGCATATTACAGTAGCAAACCTGTAATGAAACATTACATATCAGTGAAAACCTGATACCTGCTAGATCAGATGTTCTCCAGTATTTCATTGTAGAGAACCTTCTACATTAGATTGAAGCTCTATGTTGGAAAAAGTGCTGGATTAAATGCATTTCACCAAATTTCCAATAATCGAAGGACATATCCTGGAACCAAAGTTCTGCTGATGTAAATCAATGTACCTGTCCTGAGCACGTGCTGCTCACACAACTGCAAAGCTGTTTAAACGGGTTGTCCTTTTTTTGTTTTATTTGACAGTAGATAACCTACCCTCCCGAACCCCCCTCTTCCACAGCTGCAGCCATGATATTGGGTTTTAGCTGCAGCGCCGACATGCCCCAATAACACGTGACCGCTGCCTGATACGGCACAACGAGAGGGTTCCGGATGGAAAGCATTACTATTGTTTGTTCTAATAAGTTACTTACCTTTCTTATAGGAGTTGGCCAGTTTCCAATACTGATGAACTATCCTCAGGATATGTCATCAATATCAGATCGCAGGGGTCCGACTGCTGGCAGCCCCGCCAATCAGCTGTATGAAGAGACCACAGTGCTGTATTCCCTTCACTGTTTACCTGCTGTCCGTCGAGATTGAGAGCAGGTGGGATTTCAGCTTCTCCATCCCATTCACTTCAATAGGAAGGAGCAGTTGTAGTTACAAGTGAATGGGCCGGAGGGGTCGTAATTACACGATGGCAAGCAGGTAAATGGCAAGCAGGTAAACACAGCACTTGCAGGATCCCTGATTGTGGGGGAGTCAGGCGCCAGAGCATAGGTCATCAATATCGGAAAGCGGACAACCACTTTAAAAACAGGAGCCCTCTGAAAACCCCCTTTAAGGTAGATTCAGCAACTGAAAAGCCTTCAAGCAAAATGGTGGGTTCTGTAGCAGGAGCATCAATATCTGAAAGCCCCCTTCAGATGTCTGGTCACAATTAACACCTATTCCTCCTAATGCCAACCCCAAAACTGCATGTGTGGGTTTTTATTTCTACAAAATGGAATACTCATAAGACGATTGGTTGATCCAGCCTAAATTGGCAGGTGTGTGTCAGCACCTGTGTTCAGTATGACAAACTGACAGCAAGCACAGATCTTAAAATGGTAAGGAATTACCATACAAAGACAAAGTGCTAGAAAGTGGCACAAAATGAGGAAACTACCCATAGAAACACGGCACAACCAGCATATGCCAACCATGGAGAGTACATCCCATAAAAGCTGCGTTCAGCAGTGATCAGGACTGCGGAAGAAGGCACTGTGAGTCAGCCATCTATTCCGTGCTCAGGGCATGCTGGGAGTTGTAGTTTCATGACAGCTCGAAGGCTGCAATTTGCAGATACTAGTCTAGCCCCTGCCCGATGGATAATTCAGCAATGAATGGTAGCAGGAGACCACAGGCTGTGCGCCATCTCAGCCGGGCGGCCTTGTGAGGTGGTCGAGCCCTCTGCTCAAACGGCCATAAAGTCAAATACGTAGTAAATCAAGCGGCTAACAGATGAGCTGCCCACCTATAATAACACGTCTCCCACCGTACCTCTCCACTGCAGCTGCTGACGGGCATTTCCGGGCAGCAGGACAGGAAGCGGAAATACGTCACGTAAGCACAGCCAATGACAGCCCGCCTGCGTGCGTCTCACACCTCGCTGTGAGCGGCGTGTAAATTCTCGCTGTGGATTAGCTGTGTGTGTATCCAGGAGACCAATAGGAAGTAGGGAGTTATAGTAATGGCGCCGGGTATGAAGGCTGTTGTGGTGCTGTGGTATCTGTGCGGTAAACCCTAGAGAAACCGCTCCCCTTAGTTTCTATTCTATTTTTTTTTTTTAAGTGTGAACCACGTTTTTATTCTGTGTCCCCTATACAAGAGATGACAAAACGCTTTAAGATGCTGAGTTTTCAAAAAAGAAAGAAAAAAAAAAGCCACCCAATTAAGAAAAACGCCTGTAGCAAAAAATTAAAGAAAAGTTTCTATCTGGCCTTTCTACTGCAAAAAAACACACCAATAAAACCGCCCATCGATGACAGACTGGAATCATCTGAAAAGTGGTCAGCGTTTAACATTTTCATTTGATAGATAAAAGATCTTTTATTTGAAAAAAAATATATAAAAATCTTTGAAAGAAGGTTTCCTATCGCCTGGTTTCATTGACTGTGTGTGACCAGTTGGAATGCCTGTAATTATCGATACTGCGTAAAATGCGTATGGCTGCTCAATCATCAACCAACTTCTATCTAATGTATATGTCCACGTTACGGGCTCATGAACACATGCGCCCCATGATGCACACTGCCATTTGCATAGGCAGCGGCCGTGTGCCCACCCTTTGATGATGCGGACCCATTCACTTGAATGGGTCTGCTATCCACAAGATTTCAGTCAACAACGCGAAAAAATTCTTGTGATGCGGAAGCACAGACCGAAATCCCACAAAAGTGCTGTGTGGTGCTTCTGCTCCGTGCCTCCACATCTTTCGGATTGCAGACCCATTCAAGTGAACGGCATACGGAGCGAACGCGGCCTGTGGTTGTATATTGCAGACCATGTGCATGAGCCCTTAGGCCCAACTTTCCAGGAACGTTCAGGAGGCTCCCATAAAAAGGGGAGACCTAGACAAGTTGGCAACTCTTCTTGAATTTAGCCCTAATTTTGTGTGGTGCAGAGATGCTGGGTCATCAGACACAACCTTTGGATACCAGCACAGAGTGAGGGCGGACCAAGTCACAGAACGGGGTGCGGCTTGAGAGACATTTCACCAGGAAAAAAATTCTGTAGCGCTGCACGCACCACACACGACTTTTACCAGAAGGCTTTGCCAAAACGTTTGGTCAACTGGTATTAGCATTTGAGCTTATTTTTTGCACAAATTACTTACTGGTCCATATCATGAAAATTGAAGCATGAACCATCCTACTCAGATTTTCCCACAAGTATTTTCACTCAAATTTCCTACGTTAATCTGAAAAGAGCGTTAACAAGGCCAGACCCTGCAGATACTCACCTCTCCTTGTTCCTGCAGCTTGCCGTCCTTTCCTCCGACGCCACCATGCACATCGTGGAGTCAGCATCAGAATGTTGCCTGCTGCACACCCGGGCGTCAAGAGGGTTGCTGTAGGAATGGGAAGTAGTTTTTTCCAGGAGCCTTTTGGAGAATAGGCGTGTACAGAGTTACAGAGCTAGAAACCACCACAAACCAGAGGAAAAACATCAGCAGGAGCGCCTCAGTTGAAAACCCAAAATGTTCTTTTTTCTGATGTCCTGTCTTTTGCATTGATTTTGGAGAAATGGAAGCAAAACACAGAACACATTAACTGCGATGTGTGCATAACCCAAATGGAAACAGTATGTGTGTGTGTATATATGTATTACACTCACCGGTAATCCAGTTTCCTGGAAGTCTCCATGACAGCACAACCTGAGATTGACTTCCTCTGATAGGACAGGAAAAAACACAGAGAGGTTAAGAACCCCACCCCTTCCCCTCATCACCAGTGTATTTTTAACAGAACCAGGAAAGGGGAAAGGAACTATTAAAGGAATCTGAAACCAATAAATAAAAAAAAAAGGGTGGGATATATGTGTGCTGTCATGGAGACTTCCAGGAAACCGGATTACCTGTGAGTGCAATACTCATTTCCCCAGTCGTCTCCATGACAGCACAACCTGAAAACTAACAAAGTAAGGCTACTTTCACACCTGCGCTATGTGCGGATCCGTCTGGTATATGCACAGACGAATCCACACCTATAAATGCAAACGATGGTATCCGTCTGCATAACAGCTTTATCAGATCTGAGTTTTCACGATCGTGACAGTATATTCTAACACAGAGGCGTTCCCATGGTGATGGGGACGCTTCAAGTTAGAATATACTAAGAACTGTGTACATAACTGCCCCCTGCTGCCTGGCAGCACCCGATCTCTTACAGGGGGCTGTGATCCGCACAATTAACCCCTCCCTCCCCAGTATTAAAAGCATTGGTGGCAGTGGCCACAGGCTAACAACTGCAGTAGCGTCCTGGCTGCCATGGTAACCGATCGGAGCCCCAGCGATTAAACTGGGACTCCGATCGGAAATGCCGCTCCGCTGCCACCAATGATGGGGGGGGGGGGGGGGGTTGTTAGCCTGTGACCACTGCCACCAATGCTTTTAATACTGGAGAGGGGGGGGGGGCGCACTGGCCACCAATGCTTTTAATACTGGGGAGGGAGGGGGGGGGGCCGCACTATACACCAATGCTTTTAATACTAGGGAGGGGGGGGGCCGCACTGGCCACCAATGCTTTTAATACTGGGGAGGGGGGGGCGCACTGGCCACCAATGCTTTTAATACTGGGGAGGGAGGGGGGTCTGGCACCTGAGAGGTTAATTGTGCGGATCACAGCCCCCTGTAAGAGATCGGGTGCTGCCAGGCAGCAGGGGGCAGTTATGTCCACAGTTCTTAGTATATTCTAACTTGAAGCGTCCCCATTACTATGGGAACGCCTCTGTGTTAGAATATACTGTCGGATCTGAGTTTTCACGATCTAACTCAAATCCGATGGTATATTCTAACATAGAGGCGTTCCCATGGTGATGGGGACGCTTCAAGTTAAAATATACCATCAGATTGGAGAAAACTCCAATCCGATGGTATATTAATAGGGACTCCTGACTTTGCATTGAAAGTCAATGGGGGACGGATCCATTTACAATTGCACCAATATTGTGTCAATGTAAACGGATCCGTCCCCATTGACTTACATTGTAAGTCAGGACGGATCCGTTCGGTTCTGCACCGCCAGGCGGACACCAAAACGCTTCAAGCAGCGTTTTGGTGTCCGCCTCCAGAGCGGAATGGAGGCAGAACGGAGGCATTCTGAACGGATCCGCATCCATTCAGAATGCATTGGGGCTAAACTGATCCGTTTGGGGCGGCTTGTGAGAGCCTTGAAACAGATCTCACAGGCGGACCCTGAAACGCCAGTGTGAAAGTAGCCTAACTCTATTTGGGGGGGGACAACAGCACCCAGGACCTTGCGTCCAAAGGTCATGTCCTCATTAACAAAAACATCTACTCTGTAATGTTTAGTAAAGGTATGGGCCCTCTTCCACGTGGCTGCTCTGCAAATCTGCTCTAGTGATGCAGAGGCCCTCTCAGTCCAAGAGGTGGAAACAGATCTTACAGAATGGGCTTTGAGAGACTGAGGAGGCTCCCTGCCGGAAGCTATGTAGGCCTCAGAGATGGCACACCTGATCCAACGGGATATAGAGCTCCTTGCTGCCTTTTTTTTTTATCTTATTGGGGCCACAGAACTGCACAAATAAATTCTTATCAATTCGCCAACTTTTTGTGACCTCCATGTAATGAAGAACACATCTTCTAACGTCTAGGTTATGATACTTTGCTTCCTGATCATTCCTAGGATTGGTAAAAAAGGAGGGAATACAATATCCTGGGACCTGTGGAAGGTGGACACCACCTTGGGGAGGAACCCAGGGTCTAATTTAAAGATGAGTTTGTCCCCAAAAATGGAAAGAAAGGGTTCTTGAATCGACAGGGCCTGAAGCTCACATACTCTTCTTGCAGAAGAAATGGCCACTAGAAAAATGGTCTTAAGGGTGAGCCATTTAATGGATAGGGAATCCAAAAGCTCAAAGGGAGTATCTGATAGGCCTGATAGTACGGTATTCAGGTGTTGTAAAGGGCTCCTATGGCAGAAACCTGTACTTTAAGAGTATTAAGGGAGAGGCCCATATCCAACCCATCCTGGAGGAACTCCAAAATGAGAGGGATGTCTGGTGAGGATTGGTTAAACCTTGAATTCGCCCAGGCAGCGAACTTCTTCTAGACTTTAAGGTAGGACCTACAGGTATTTGTTTTCCTACTAAGTAGGAGAGTATCCACTACCCTTTGAGAGAGGCCTCGGCCTAATAGGATGGATTTCTCAGTAACCAAGCTGATAGACTGAGGAGTCTGAGATTCGTGTGAGGGATTGGACCCTGCATCAGAAGATTTTTCTCCAGGGGAAATAGGATTGGGTCCTCCTGACTGAGGGATCTCAGGAGACCGAACCAGCCTCTTCTGGGCCAGAAGGGAACAACTAGGATCAGGACACATCTCTCTGCTTGGAATTTTTGGAGGCATACACCAGCCCCGACGTCCAGTCCTGGGTGAAGGCATCCACTGCCACACACGGATCCCTTGGGTTTAGAGAGAAGAAATGTGGTACTTTGTGATTTCTTTTTGAGGCAAATAGGTCTAGAGATGGAATGCCCCACTGATCTTGTATTTTCTGGAAGGCTGTTTGTGACCGAGACCATTCGCCTGTATCCAGCCTCTGCCGGCTTAGGAAATCTGCTCGAGTATTGAGTGAGACTTTCAGATGTACCGCCCCTAATGATTTCACATTCTTTTCTACCCAGAGGAATATGTGTCTTGCGGGGTTCTGAAGATGCTCGTGCCTCGTCCGTCCTTGATGTTGTATCAACGCTACTGTCAGGGAACCAGGGGGGCCGTTTCGTATCGGGTTCGCAGGCGCGGGCGGCGGGCGCAGATAGCTCCTTCTCTTCCTCCTGACAGGACACCTGACGTCAATGTGGCCAGTGCGCCTGCGCGAGTCGGACGCCGGGTGCGCGTACGCGGTACACAAGCCGCGTGCGCAGGGATACAAGCGTAGTGCACATGCTCCACTCCAGACCACAGGTGCTACTCAGGCTGGGGGAGGGCTTCAGCCTCCGTCACCGCCCTCAGCCTTATGATTGGCTTCTGACTAAGGAAGCCTCCTGGTTGCCCGGCAACCAGGGGGGCGGTCCTGGGTTCACTGTGTACTTAAAGCCAGTCAGAGCCTTGACTCATTGCTGAGTTATTAAACCTTATGGTGAACACCCAGCTCCCTCCTGTTGTTTAATCTGACTTCCCAGCTACCGACTCCTTGCCTGTTTCCTCGATTACGAATTCTGCTGCCCGCCACGACCTGGAACTGGAACCGACTACCCGATTGGATTGACCTTTTTTGTACTACGCTAAGTTTTGGGATTATTTCGTCCCTGCCAAAGGATTCTATACCTGATCCACTATTCCAGTCCTGACATAATAACTCAGCCAAACCATGGAATCCGCGGGACCTGCAGACAGTGCCCCTTCTTTGTCCGAACAACTGACGATGATGGCGCAAGCCCTTCAGGACATGCAGGCCAGCCATGCACACCTATTAGGGAGAATGCGTGCCCAGGAGCTTCGCCAGGCCCAGTTCACTGCACTACCACCCTCACCTCCTCCCGCTCCACGCACCTCACTAGAAGTGGTGAACAGTGAACCAGCCGTAGCTCTACCAGAACGCTTTTCTGGAGACAGGAAGAAATGCCGTTCATTTATTATTTCCTGCGAGCTACTGTTCTCCTTGAAACCCCGCACTTACTCCTCGGACTACGTCAAAGTACGGACAGCTATCTCCCTGCTCACGGGACCCCCACAGACCTGGGCCCATCAGCTCCTGCAAACTGATAGCCCAGTGCTGTCCTCTTGGGGCTCCTTTGTTTCCGCCATGCAGGCACTCTTTGACGACCCCCTGCATGCTTCCACCTCTAGGGACACTCTCCGTTCCCTGCGACAAGGAAGGCGTCCAGTGGAGGACTACATTACGGAGTTCCGGGAGATCGCACCAGATACCGGACTCAATGAAGTGGCCCTTATCGACCAGTTCCGGATCGGACTGTCGGACCAATTAAAAGATGAACTCGCCCGTATCGGGGTCCCGGAGGTCCTGGAAGGGCTGATGAGCACGGTTACCCAACTGGACCGCCGTTTCCGGGAACGAAGGGCGGAGAGACAGCACACTTTGCCTCCTCCTGCACGGCGATCCAATCCTCTTCCCGTTTCAGTCCTTGGGCAATCCTCCACAGTGGGAGACCTCACCCCGGACGAACCAATGCAGGTCGGAGTAGTCAGGGGTCCACTCAGCAGTTGAGAGGTCCAGAAGGCGGACTCTCAATCTCTGCCTCTACTGTGCCAAATCCGGGCATATGTTGAGAGACTGTCCTGTCAAACCACCTACAGGTAGGACTGTCAGTTTCGCTGTGTTCTTGAACATACCTGTATACCACGGTTCTTCACATCTAACTCTATGTGTTTCTCTGCAGCTGAACGGAACTGGCCATGAACTCACGGCCTTAATCGATTCGGGCGCAAGCAGCTGTTTTTTTGATTCCAAACTTGCCACGCAGCTAGGAATACCCTTGCGCCCCAAGGAACACCCATCCCGACTCCACATGGTGGACGGCAGTACATTAAAAACCGGACCTGTCTCTTTGGAATCACACCCTCTTACCCTTTCCATTGGTCGCCACCACCGTGAAGAGATCGTGTGGGACATCGTACCCTCTCCTTTATTTCCTGTTATCTTGGGCATCCCATGGCTTAGAAAGCATAACCCCCAAATAGACTGGGCCCTGGGACGTGTCACATTTCAGTCCTCTTATTGCATCTCCCACTGCATCTCCTCCGCTCCTGGCTCTCTGCTGGTCCTGGCCTCATCTTCCCGGGTATTACCTGCTAAATACGAAGAATATGCGGATGTCTTTGAGAAAGCAGGGGCAGACACCTCACCTCCCCACAGACCTTATGACTGCCCCATTGATCTATTCCCCGGGGCCCCGCTGCCGTATGGACGGTTATACAACTTGTCTGAGCCCGAGACCCAGGCGCTGAGGGATTACATTGAGGAAAGCCTGGCGAAAGGCTTCATCCGCCCGTCCACCTCCCCAGTTGGTGCAGGTATCTTTTTTGTGGGGAAGAAGGACGGGGGTCTTCGGCCCTGTGTGGACTACCGGGGCCTTAACAACATCACCAGGAAAAATAAATACCCTCTCCCTCTCATCCCTGATCTCCTGGACCGAGTGAAGGATGCCAAAGTCTTCTCCAAGATCGACCTCCGGGGGGCCTATAATCTTGTGCGGATCCGTGAGGGCGATGAATGGAAGACGGCCTTTCGTTCCAGATTCGGCCATTATGAGTATCTGGTGATGCCCTTCGGGCTTTGCAACGCCCCAGCTACCTTCCAAAGCTTTATCAACGATGTCTTCCGTGACCTTCTGGACACATATGTGGTAGTGTATCTGGATGACATCTTTTTTTTTCCCACACACTCCAGCAGCATGAGAGATATGTGAAGGTAGTCCTCCAGCGCCTTCGGACACACCGACTCTATGGGAAGCTGGAGAAGAGCATTTTTGAGGTTCCTTCTATTGAATTCTTGGGATACATACTGTCCCCCGGAAAAGTGGAGATGGACCCCAAGAAGGTTCAGGCCGTCCTAGAATGGCCTATCCCACGAAACCGATGAATGGTCCAACAGTTCATCGGTTTCGCGAATTTTTACCGTCGCTTCATCCGGAATTTCTCGGCCATATGCGCTCCTATTACGGTCCTAACCGGGAACAACGTTCCATTTGTATGGACCCCTGCCGCTCATAAGGCCTTCCAAACCCTCCAAAGGCTTTTCACACAAGCTCCGGTACTGGCGCAGCCTGACACTGCTCTCCCCTTCTACCTGGAGACAGATGCCTCAGAGAAAGCCGTCGGGGCAGTTCTCTCCCAAAGACAAGGGGAGAAACAACTCCTACACCCAGTGGCGTTCTACTCCCGCAAGTTAACCAAGGCGGAACAAAACTACGATGTGGGCGAGAGGGAACTACTGGCCATAAAAAATGCGCTGGAGGAGTGGCGGCATCTGCTGGAGGGAGCCAAGCACCCGGTAACTGTCTATACTGATCACCGTAACCTAGAATACCTTCGTACTGCTAAGAGGTTACGGCCCCGGCAAGCCAGGTGGGCCCTCTTCTTTTCCCGCTTCACCCTCCAGATAACATATCGTCCTGGATTAAAGAATGGGAAGGCCGATACCCTCTCCCGTCTTCACGACACTGATGCCGTGTTTTCACCTCCAGAAACCATCCTTCCAAGCACCTACTTTTTGGCCACACAACATTCATTACTCGAAGAGATCCGACAAGCCAGCGTGACCGTACCGTCAGAAGCAGCACACCTGCCACAAAGGCAGGGTCTACGTTACCATCAGGGAAAGATCTATGTGCCTACTTCCCATCGGGTGCCGATCCTGCAACATCATCACGACCACCCAACCGCAGGTCACAGGGGAATACGCAATACCTTAGAGTACGTGCAAAGGCAGTTCTGGTGGCCTTCCCTAGCGGCGGATGTACATTCCTTTGTGGGCTCATGCACCATCTGTGCCATGCACAAGAGACCGCACACCCGGCCAGTCGGCCCACTACAACCTCTACCCGTGGCAACAGTGCTCTGGAGGAACCTCGCCATGGATTTTGTGGTGGACTTACCTCCTTCACAGGGCCACACTACGATCTTGGTTGTAGTAGATAGATGCACCAAGATGGCCCACTTTATTCCAACGACCGGCCTTCCAACAGCCCAACATACCTCAAAATTGTTTTTACAGCACGTGTTCCGCCTACATGGACTCCCTTCCTCTATTGTATCTGATCGGGGTTCGCAGTTCACCTCCCGTTTCTGGAGCCAATTTTGCCGCTGCCTCCACATCACCCGCAACCTGTCCTCTGCTTATCATCCCCAGTCCAACGGCCAGAGAGGACGAACCAAACCTTGGAGCAATATCTCCGCTGCTATTCGTCATACCTACAAGACGACTGGGTGGACCTTCTCCCTCTGGCAGAATATGCATACAATCAACAGCAGCATACCTCTACGGGACTCTCGCCCTTTTATGCGAATTACGGGTACCATCCCTTGACTCTTCCAGACCTTCCGGTGGACATTCCCGTACCTGAAGTGGCCCAGCGCCTCCGTCGTCTCCGGGGTTTGCTACGTACCCTAGTGCGGAAGCTCCGCACTACCCAGCAACCGCAAAAGACTCAGGCCGATCGGAGACGCACCGAGAGCCCCAAGTACAGAAGTGGGGATAGGGTATGGTTATCTTCTCAGCACCTTAAACTGACCTGCCCGTCCAAAAAATTGGGCCCTCGCTATTTGGGACCATTCACCATCGCCTCAATGGTCAACGACGTCGCGGCGAGACTAAACCTGCCTACTTCATTTACCATCCATCCAGTGTTTCATGTATCACTACTGAAACCCTACCGTGCCAACACCCTTGTGGGCAGAGTGCCGGTGCCACCAGCTCCCATTCAGGTGGATAACAATGATGAATATGAAGTCCAGGGGATCTTGGACTCCCGCAGACGCCGTGGAGCCTTGTCCACTGGAAGGGATATGGGCCAGAGGAGCGTTCCTGGGAACCAGCAGGTAACCTTCATGCAGACGCCAAGGTCCGCGCATTCCACAGGGCTCATCCTGATCGGCCATCCCAGGTTCGCGTCCGGCGGCCGCTCCTTGGTGGGGGGCTCTGTCAGGGAACCAGGGGGGCCGTTTCGTATCGGGTTCGCAGGCACGGGCGACGGGTGCAGATAGCTCCTCCTCTTTCTCCTGACAGGACACCTGACGTCAATGTGGCCAGTGCGCCTGCGCGAGTCGGACGCCGGGTGCGCGTACGCGGTACACAAGCCGCGTGCGCAGGGATACAAGCGTAGTGCAATGCTCCACTCCAGACCACAGGTGCTACTCAGGCTGGGGGAGGGCTTCAGCCTCCGTCACCGCCCTCATCCTTATGATTGGCTTCTGACTAAGGAAGCCTCCTGGTTGCCCGGCAACCAGGGGGGCGGTCCTAGGTTCACTGTGTACTTAAAGCCAGTCAGAGCCTTGACTCATTGCTGAGTTATTCAACCTTATGGTGAACACCCAGCTCCCTCCTGTGAACCTGTTGTTTAATCTGACTTCCCAGCTACCGACTCCTTGCCTGTTTCCTCGATTACGAATTCTGCTGCCCGCCACGACCTAGAACTGGAACCGACTACCCGATTGGATTGACCTTTTTTGTACTACGCTAATTTTTGGGATTATTTCGTCCCTGCCAAAGGATTCCATACCTGATCCACTATTCCAGTCCTGACAGCTACCGCTGTGGAGTTGTCTGAATGTATTAGAACATGACGGTTTTTGGCCTGAATCTGGATTGCTTTGAGGCCTTCCCATATGGCATAGAGCTCCCTGTAGTTGGATGACATTCTCTTCTGAGTTTCTGACCAGGCACCCTGAAAGGAACTGGTGGCAGCAAGGGCACCCCAACCCCAGGAACTGGCATCCGTCGTTAGGGATAGTACATTTTCTTGGCTCCAGGGAACCCCCGTCTTCAGGTTCCTGTCTGAGAGCCACCATATCAAGGAGGCCTTCATGTCTCTGGTTACTGGGATCCTCTCTTCTAGGGTCAACTGGGATCTGTTCCACCTTTTTAGGACAAGGCTCTGCAGAGGCCTCATGTGAAATTGGGCCCAGGAGGATAGAAGACCTAGAACCCTCATAGCCTGCCGGATAGAACAAGAACGCATCTTTAGGAATGAGCCGCTGGTGTTTGTTCTTTCATCTTTAGGAATTGTTGGATTCTTAGTTTTAGATCCTGGATCTTTGCAGGAGGAAGAAAGGATCTTTGTCGAATCCAGTAGAATGCCCAAGAACACTCTCCTGTAACTTGGAGTCAGATTGGACTTTGCCCTGTTGATGATCCACCCCAGGTTCTGAAGGTGAGAGAGGACCACCTGTAGATGTATTAGGAGGAGATCTGACGTTTCTGCCACTACCAGCAAGTCGTCGAGATAAGGGACCACTAAAATCTCCCTGCGGTTTTATGGCTTCTGCCATAACCTTGGTGAAGATACGAGGAGCTGAGGCAGGTAGACAGGTGAACTGATAGTGGCGGATCTTTCCCTTCATCTTCACTGCAAACCTCAGGTACCTTCTGGAAAGGTGATGTATTGGAATGTGGAAATAAGCATCTTTGAGATCTATTGTAATCATTTGAGCTCCTTTCTTGATAAGTTTTACTGCCGTCCTGACAGTTTCCATTTTGAATTTGTGATATGAAATGTGCTTGTTTAGTGGTTTTAGGTTTATGATGGTTCGGAATCTACCATTTGGTTTCTGGACCAAGAATAGAGGCAAGTAGTGACCATTCCCCCATTCCTCCTTGGGGACATCTTCTATTGCCCCTAGGGACAGGAGTTATTTTATACTCTCGGACAGGGAGGACCTTAGAGATCCCTGGAGTTGGGTTATTACAAACTTTTGCGGGGGAAGGGAACCCAACTCTAAAGAATACCCGTTTTTTATGATGCTGATAATAAACTGGTCTGTGATGGTCTGTTCCCAGAAACTTAAAAAGGAACTGAGCCTTCCCACGACCCGGATGACGTCATTGTTTGGAGGCAGAGGGACCACCCTTGTTGGGATTAAAGAGAAAGCTTTTCCCCTTATTCCCCCTGGTATAATTCCATCCTCCCGACCTTCCACGGTCAGGTCTGGAATCCTGCTGCTGTTTACGAAAAAACTGTTTTCTATTTCCAGATTTATCTTCGGGAAAGCCTCTTTTACGGTCAGTAGACTGCTCTAAGATTTTGTCCAAATCAGGGCCAAACACATATTGTCCATGGAATGGTAAAGATATCAGCTTATTTTTAGAGGCCATGTCTCCTGACCAAGCTTTTAACCACAGGACTTTCCTGATGGTATTGGAGAGTACTGCAGTGCGAGCCGACAGTTTGACCGACTCAGCGGAACGTACGTTTAGCAACTTTGGCCTCTGGAGCATCGACTTTGGGAATGGACTCCCAATCCGTGCAATCCGCCTCTTGAAAGGGGTGCAGTCTCTTTATGCCACGAGGAATGAATTAATCTTTTTCAGGTTTATCCCATTTTGCCTTTATGAGTTTCTGTATATTATCAGGAAAAACAGATCTCTGCCTCTCCCCCAGCCCCCCAAATATTTCTTCTTGGACAGACCTAGGTTTCCTAGGAATTTCCATCCTGATCGGGTCTCTTATGGCTTTAAGGCTACTTTCACACTTGCGTTCGGGGTTCCGCTTGTGAGTTCCGTTTGAAGGCTCTCACAAGCGGCCCGAACGGATCCGTACAGCCCCAATGCATTCTGAGTGGATGCGGATCCGCTCAGAATGCATCAGTTTGGCCTCCGTTCTGCTCAGCAGGTGGACACCCGAACGCAGCTTACAGCGTTCGGGTGTCCGCCTAGCCGTGCGGAGCCAAACGGATCCGTCCAGACTTACAATGTAAGTCAATGGGGACGGATCCGTTTGTCCTGGCTCCGCTTTGACACGGATCCGTTAGAAACCGTTCCTGTCCCTCCCCTCATCGCCATTTTGGATTATTGACTTGGTGAAGACTGGTAAGTATATGAAGTTTTGTCTGTTTGACTATCTTTCTTTTATTTCTATCTATCTATCTCTCTCTCTATTTCTAGGGGGGGGGGGCTGCTGGCACTTAGGAAGGGGTATGTGTGTGTCTGGAACAGTGGGGGCTGCTAGCACTAGTGGTTGGGGCCTGGCTTTATGGGGGGTTGGAACTGGGGGGTCTGCTGGCACTGCGATGATGTTTGTGGCTGGAACTGTGTGGTGCTTCTGGCACTGCCGGGGTTTATGTGGCTGGAACTGTGGGTGCTGCTGGCACTGAGGGGGTGTTTGTGGCTGAAACTGTGGTTGCTGCTGGCACTGCGGGGATGTGTGTGGCTGGAATTGGGGGGTCTGCTGGCACTGCGGCAGGAACTGTGCAGCAGTGCTTCTGGCACTGCAGGGGTTTTTGTGGCTGGAACTGTGCGGTGCTTCTGACACTGCGGGGGTTTTTGTGGCTGGAACGGTGGTTGCTGCTGGCACTGCGGGGATGTGTGGCTGGAATTGGGGGGTCTGCTGGCACTGCGGGGGTGTTTGTGGCTGGAACTGTGCAGTGCTTCTGGCACTGCAGGGGTTTTGTGACTGGAACTGTGCAGTGTTTCTGGCACTGCGGGGGTTTTTGTGGCTGGAACTGTGGTTGCTGCTGGCACTGCGGGGCTGTTTGTGGCTGGCACTGTGTGGTACTTCTGGCACTGCAGGGGTTTTTGTGGCTGGAACTGTGGGGTATGCTGGCACTGCGGGTGTGTGTGTGTAGCTGGAACTGTGGGGGCTGCTGGCATTGGGGGGGCTGAGGGCACTGTGGGAAGGTTGTTTGGAACTGGGGGGCTGATGTCACTGTGGGGGGGCTGATGTCTCTGGGGGTGTTTATGGCACTTGGGGGGGATTATGGCTCCTGTCGGATTAATTTTTTAAATCATTTTATTATTAGGGTCGTTCCAAAATAGTAAAAATTTTGATTAAAGTTCTGCGGTGGGCAAGCACCAATCTATATTTTGAAAAGTAAGTATTAAAAATAAAAAATAATTTGTTGATATATGTGGAAATAGTGCTCTAAACAAGTTCCTTTAACGTTATCTGCATTTTGTCTGGTATTCTGTTGCGTACAGATGTCATCAAAGAAGACAAAAATTGATTGGAAAAACCCACCCAGAAGGTGCGGGCGTATTGAGTGGCCGGTAAGTATAAAATCAACACTTGGGAGTTTGTACTGTTATAGATTTCTTCATCATCAGCGGAGGGCTCTCCGGATGTGGCCGGCTCACCTGCCGGGGCCTGCTCATCAGTGGTGGCCTCGCCATCGTCCAGGGGAGGTGGACCAAGCCCGGACCGGGGCTGTCAAGAAAGGAGTGAGAGTGAGTGAGTGAGAGAGAGTGAGAGTGAGAGTGAGAGTGAGAGTGAGAGTGAGAGTGAGAGTGAGAGTGAGAGTGTGTGTGTGTGTGTGTGTGTGTGTGTGTGTGTGTGTGTGTGTGTGTGTGTGTGTGTGTGTGTGTGTGTATATATATATATATATATATCAATTTTTTTATTTAAATACATTCATTTAAAAAAAAATATATAATTTGTTTCAGCAATCTGCACCCAGCGAGGATCCCCCAGTCGCCTCCAGAGTCCGCGGGAATGAGCGTAGCGGTCATAGAAGTGTAAGTCTTGAATTAGGTAGTTTTAATTTGCATTTTGTATTAGGATTTACATTTAATTTTGTATTTCCTTTTTTTCAGGGTTCCGTAGGCTCCACCAGGGAACATGAGGAGTTCGGGGTTCCTACGATAGATAACCTGCTCCTCATCCAACTGGTGGAGATGCGTCCATCGTTATGGGACCACTCCGACCGCCACCACGCTGATCATCATCGTACCCAGCGGCTCTGGAGGGACATCTGTGCCAAAGTTTTTGAGACCTGGGGGGGGATCTAAATGTGGCGGCTCAGGAGAAATATGGTAAGTAAAACAATATGTATTTTAATATATTAAAATATTGTTCTTTTCCTTTCATCATGCTGATTTTATTTTTTATGTTTTTTTTCTATAGTCAAACTGGTTACACCGCGTTGGCGATCTATCCGGGACCGCTTCAGGAGGGATTATAACAAGGAGGTTCAGGCTCCGGAGGAACCTCAGGGACCCCATACGGCGGCCCTGGGGTTCCTACGAAAGACGATGGCACCAAGAAGGTAAATATTTTTAACAACTGTTAAAAAATGTTTTGTAAAGGGGCTGTCTGAGACAGCGGAGCGTTTGGCTCCCCTGTTTTGGCCAGTTCTCTACAGTCAGAGCGACAACTGTTCTCTCCTTCTGAGTTTAAGGGGCTGTCTGAGTCAGTGGAGTGTTTGGCTCCCCTGTTTTGGCCAGCCCCCTATGGTATACGGTAGACATAGCATAGAACATGGATGTTTTACTTAAAGAACAATTCATAACTTTCCTTATTTTTTTTCCTACAGAAGTGCCAGCAGCACTCGGAAGCCTGAACAACCTCCTGAGGCGGAACCAGAACAGATCGCCAGCGCCAGTCCTCCTGTCCCTCATGTATCTGATCAGGATAATCCGGGTCCCCTACCGGATCCCTCCGCTCAACAGAGGCTCTTAGGTTTTCACCAAAATTTGAGAGCCCTGGTGAGCGGGCAGAGATCCGGTAGGCCAAATCGTACTGATTATGCGAACCTTGTAGAGGTCGTTTCTGACGCTCTAGAAGGTTTTGCCGAACATCAGAAGGAGGTTGGTGCTGACTTGATTCGCCGCTGGGAGAGGGCGGAGTCGGCGATTCAACACAGCCCAAACTACCATTATGGGCTAAGCATGATCAGTTTGATGGACTCAATGACGCCCGAGCAGTTGCATGAGTTTAAGATCATGCTAGAGAACGGGTCATGGGAAATAATGCACCACCCCCCATCCCACACCTATCCCCCATCCGACACCAGTGGCCAGTACCGCAAACCTTTCCCTTCCCACCCCCCCGAGCATGTGTTACCTTCTGTTTCTTATTCTTCTCCTGCCCAGTATTTTCCTCCTACTTCTTTTCAAACTCCCTCCACCTCTACACATGCTCGGGTCCCCTCCTCCTCCTCAGACCCTTCCTTTCTCCACACTCCACAATTACGCCCTGCATCCTTTCCTGTGGCCCGTAGTTTCACCTCAGTAGATCCCCAGGACAGGGGGGCTACCATTGCCAGCCCCAGACCATCAAGTCCACGACAGTCCACCTCCCCTCACCATTACGAACAATTGTAAATAAATGTTATGTTACTTCACTGTGTCTGTGTTTTTATTGTCCTGTACAGGGTAACCTTGGCACTACAGCTGTGTTGAAATTAAAACTATCCTAGTCTCACTACTGTGCGTTTATTATAACACCCTTGGTAGTTTTTATATCAAAACAGCATTAGTGCCAATGTCGTAAGAACCATTAAAATATTGAGCTATCTTTTGGCTCCATGACCATCAATATTGAGCTATCTTTTAGCTCTTTATTGATCGTAGACCCTATGATTGGCACATGAACAAGCAAATGCTTGTTCATTGTTCAATCTTGTGCCCTTTTATATGAGCCCTTGTGGGAGTCACGGTCCATCAGCATCATCAGGAATTCATTAATAAATTGTAATTTTACCGTTTAATGATTTCCCGATGACGCTCTAATATAACTAGTGTGATTACCACAAGGGACACGCAAGGGACATACAGTTTTTAACCACCTCCCGACCGCCTAACGCACGGATGCGTCCGGAAGGTGGTTGATTCATTCCTCCTGGACGCATCCGTGCGTCATCTAACGAGACGCGAGATTTCGGTCAGAGCCGGCCCACGCATCGCGGGCCGGCAAAAGTTAAAGAACAAGTTCGTCACCAGCCTGCCAGCAACGATCATTGGCTGGCGATTTTCAAAAAATCCAATCACAAGCCATATAACAGATCATATTAGTAAATATGATCTGTTATATGGCTTGTCTGCTCCTCTGCTGGTCCTTTTCGTCGGTTGGATCCAGCAGAGGAGCAGACTGAACTGTGAGTAGCACCAACACTACACTGTAGCCCCAGATCACCCCCCTGCACCCCCAATTAACCCTTTGATCGCCCCTGTCAATCACTAGTGAAAGGAAAAAAAAGTGATCAGTGTAAACTGTCACTTTTTTTTTTTTCACTGGTATTGACTGTTAGGTTTTAGGGATAGTTTAGGCCCCTTGGTTAGGTAGTTTAGCGTGAGTTAGCGCCCAGCCCACCGCACCGCAGTCACTTATTCACTGTTTAGCGTATCGCTAATCAGCATTTGTACTTTTATAGTATCTGTAAGTGATCAAAACTGATCACGGTCAGATCTATAATAGTATTAGTGTCACCTTAGCTCGCCCTCCACCCAAAACGCAGTGTTTGCCCGATCAGGCCTGATCGGTCGCCCACAAGTGCGTTCACCCACGCCCGCCCCGCCGCAGTGACAAAATAAATATTTTTTGATCACTGCACATTCACTTTACACGCACTTCGGCGATAGAAATCTGTTTTGATATTTTTTATCAACCACAGCGATCTCCGGTACTTGGCTAGCATTCCCCTTTGTAAGACAGGTTTGCTTTTTTTCTTGGGTAGTCTCAGGGAATACCCCTAAATTTAGTAGTCCAAAATGTCAAACAGGGGGTATTCATCTGAAGAGGCCTACAGGATTCTGACCCAGTCGGATGAGGAGTGGGAACCCTCATCTAATGAATCTAGCGGGTCAGAATATGAACCTGTAGAAAGCAGTGGCTCTCTGACCCAAAAGTTCGGACGAGGAGGTTGAGGTCCCTGACAGCACCAGGCGTACCCGGCCCCGTGTCGCTAGACCACAGGTTACGCAGGATCCGCTTCAAGAGCAGCAGAGTGGGGCTGTCGCTGCCGGATCACGTGGTGAGGCATACACCAGCAGCGCAGCCCTTCCTGGACCTAGTACCAGCACTGCCGTACAACATGGTGAAGTAGCGAGCACCAGAAGGGCAGTTGAAGCTGGTACGGTGGCACGTGCAGTAGTTACCCCATCGCAGCCACCGCACAGACAGGCCCGTAGAGCCCCTAGAATCCCTGAGGTGCTGGCAAACCCTGATTGGCAGTCACCAACTTCAGCCGCACCATTAGTTCCCCCTTTCACCGCCCAGTCTGGAGTTCGGGTTGAGACGGCTCATATCGGTTCGGCCCTGGGATTTTTTGAGCTGTTCTTGACTGCGGAGCTCTTAGACTTAGTTGTGGCAGAAACAAACCGGTATGCCACACAATTTATAACCGCAAACCCGGGAAGCTTTTATGCCCAGCCTTTCCGGTGGAAACCAGTCCAAGTTTCCGAAATTAATTTTTTTCTGGGCCTTCTCCTCAACATGGGTCTAACTAAAAAGCATGAATTGCGGTCATATTGGTCCACGAACACGATTCATCACATGCCCATGTTCTCTGCTGCTATGTCCAGGACACGATTTGAGATCATCCTGCGTTTCCTGCATTTTAGAGACAACACCACCTCCCGTCCCAGAGGCCAACCAGCTTTTGACCGGCTCCACAAAATTCGGCCCCTCATAGACCATTTCAACCAGAAATTTGCAGATTTGTATACCCCTGAGCAAAACATCTGCATAGACGAGTCCCTTATACATTTTACCGGGCGCCTTGGCTTCAAACAATACATCCCAAGTAAGCGTGCCCGGTATGGGGTCAAATTGTATAAGCTCTGTGAAAGGGCCACAGGCTATACCCACAAATTTCGTGTCTATGAGGGAAAAGATCAGACCCTGGAGCCGGTCGGTTGCCCTGACTACCTGGGGAGCAGTGGGAAGACAGTCTGGGACTTGGTGTCACCCTTATTCGGCAAGGGGTACCATCTTTATGTGGACAATTTCTACACAAGTGTGGCCCTCTTTAGGCATTTGTTTCTAGAACGGATTTACGCCTGTGGCACCGTGCGACCTAGTCGCCGGGGCTTCCCCCAACGGCTCGTTACCACCCGTCTTGCAAGGGGGGAGAGGGCTGCCTTGTGTAACGAAGAACTGCTCGCAGTGAAATGGAGAGACAAGCGTGACGTTTACATGCTCTCCTCCATTCACGCAGACACGACAATCCAAATTGAGCGAGCAACCCGTGTCATTGAAAAGCCCCTCTCAGTCCACGACTATAATTTGCTCATGGGAGGGGTGGACTTCAATGACCAGATGTTGTCTCCGTATTTAGTTTCCCGCAGAACCAGACGCTGGTATAAGAAGGTGTCTGTATATTTGATTCAATTGGCGCTGTATAATAGTTTTGTTCTCTACAGTAAGGCTGGGAGAACACGATCCTTCCTCAAATTCCAGGAAGAGATCATCGAGAACCTCCTATATCCAGAAGGTTCCGTGGCCCCATCCACCAGTGTAGTTAGCCGTCTACACGAGCGACATTTCCACAATGTCGTTGCTGGTACCTCAACACAACCGTCACCCCGAAAAAGATGTCGTGTCTGTAGCAGGAGTGGAATAAGGCGTGACACCCGCTATTTCTGTCCTGACCACCCTGCCCTATGCTTAGGAGAGTGTTTCCGGAAGTACCACACACAGGTACACCTAGCATAGGGATCACATCTCACCAGGACAGGC
This sequence comes from Bufo bufo, assembly GCF_905171765.1. NCBI lineage: Eukaryota > Metazoa > Chordata > Amphibia > Anura > Bufonidae > Bufo > Bufo bufo. The sequence continues at coordinate 165,077,313 of NC_053390.1, read as the reverse complement.
ACACAGGGCTATTAGGGCCCATTCACTCACAGCTGCTGCAAACGTCTCCTTTCACATGGGACAAAGTGCATAACGTACTTCGCCACATCTTTGGGCGATTTGCGCTTTGCACATTGACCCATGGGGAAGGAGAGGTTTGTTCTATAAAGGTAAAAAAAAAACAAAAAAAAAAACACCAGTAAGCAAAAAGGTTAATGTTCAGTTCAAAAAGTTAAAGTTTATATGTTCTCTTCCAAAGTTAATAAAATTATTGTGTTGCGGCCTGGTTTTTTCTTTTTTTTACCTTCCAGGTGGACCAACCGATCGACTAGCTGCAGCACTGATGTGCATTCTGACAGAAGCATTGCGCTGCTGTCAGATTACACGCAAGTCGGTGTATGCGGCGCTGCAAGACGAGATTTCTCCTCTGCAGTAAAAGATACGTTTGCCGAGGCATATGAGCTGAGGAGGTGGCGGTGTTCATATGCTTTGGCAAACACTTTGTATATAAAAAAAATTTAAAAAAATCCCGGCAATGATTTATTCATTCACATCGATTGACGTGAATGGAGAAATCTGGTTTGCCAGGGCATACGAGCTAAGTGGGTATGGATGTTGGGCGGAGCTCCTATGTCCTGGCAGACGCCTTTCCCCTCCTTTTTTTTTTTTTGGGAGATTTTTTCATCCACATTGATCGATGCGAATGAAGAAATCTGTGCCGTTCATTTTTTTCTTTCAGCCCAGAGGCTGAACGGAAAAAAAAAAATCTCATTACCTGTATGCTCAATATAAGGAGAATAGCAGAAACTCCTAATGCTGGCCATACATGTAATGATTGCGGAGACCCTCAAATGCCAGGGCAGTACAAACACCCCACAAATAACACCATTTTGGAAAGAAGACACCCCAAGGTATTCGCTGAGGAGCATATTGAGTCCATGAAAGATTGAAATTTTTGTCCCAAGTTAGCGGAAAGGGAGACTTTGTGAGAAAAAAATCAAAAAAATCAATTTCCGCTAACTTGTGCCAAAATATTTTTTTTTCTATGAACTCGCCATGCCCCTCATTGAATACCTTGGGGTGTCTTCTTTCCAAAATGGGGTCACATGTGGGGTATTTATACTGCCCTGGCATTTTAGGGGCCCCAAAGCGTGAGAAGAAGTCTGGTATCCAAATGTCTAAAAATGCCCTCCTAAAAGGAATTTGGGCCCCTTTGCCCACCTAGGCTGCAAAAAAGTGTCACACATGTGGTATCTCCGTATTCAGGAGAAGTTGGGGAATGTGTTTTGGGGTGTCATTTTACATATACCCATGCTGGGTGAGATAAATATCTTGGTCAAATGCCAACTTTGTATAAAAAAAAATGGGAAAAGTTGTCTTTTGCCAAGATATTTCTCTCACCCAGCATGGGTATATGTAAAATGACACCCCAAAACACATTCCCCAACTTCTCCTGAGTACGGAGATACCACATGTGTGACACTTTTTTGCAGCCTAGGTGGGTAAAGGGGCCCACATTCCAAAGAGCACCTTTAGGATTTCACAGGTCATTTACCTACTTACCACACATTTGGGCCCCTAGAATGCCAGGGCAGTATAACTACCCCACAAGTGACCCCATTTTGGAAAGAAGACACCCCAAGGTATTCCGTGTGGGGCATGGCGAGTTCCTAGAATTTTTTATTTTTTGTCACAAGTTAGTGGAAAATGATGATTTTTTTTTTTTTTTTCTTACAAAGTCTCATATTCCACTAACTTGTGACAAAAAATAAAAACTTCCATGAACTCACTATGCCCATCAGCAAATACCTTGGGGTGTCTTCTTTCCAAAATGGGGTCACTTGTGGGGTAGTTATACTGCCCTGGCATTCTAGGGGCCCAAATGTGTGGTAAGGAGTTTGAAATCAAATTCTGTAAAAAATGACCAGTGAAATCCGAAAGGTGCTCTTTGGAATATGGGCCCCTTTGCCCACCTAGGCTGCAAAAAAGTATCACACATGTGGTATCTCCGTATTCAGGAGAAGTTGGGGAATGTGTTTTGGGTGTCATTTTACATATACCCATGCTGGGTGAGAGAAATATCTTGGCAAAAGACAACTTTTCCCATTTTTTTTATACAAAGTTGGCATTTGACCAAGATCTTTATCTCACCCAGCATGGGTATATGTAAAATGACACCCCAAAACACATTCCCCAACTTCTCCTGAATACGGAGATACCACATGTGTGACACTTTTTTTGCAGCCTAGGTGGGCAAAGGGGCCCACATTCCAACGAGCACCTTTCGGATTTCACTGGCCATTTTTTACAGAATTTGATTTCAAACTCCTTACCACACATTTGGGCCCCTAGAATGCCAGGGCAGTATAACTACCCCACAAGTGACCCCATTTTGGAAAGAAGACACCCCAAGGTATTCCGTGAGGGGCATGGCGAGTTCCTAGAATTTTTTATTTTTTGTCACAAGTTAGTAGTATGAGACTTTGTAAGAAAAAAAAAAAAAAATCATCATTTTCCGCTAACTTGTGACAAAAAATAAAAAGTTCTATGAACTCACTATGCCCACCAGCGAATACCTTAGGGTGTCTACTTTCCGAAATGGGGTCATTTGTGGGGTGTTTGTACTGTCTGGCCATTGTAGAACCTCAGGAAACATGACAGGTGCTCAGAAAGTCAGAGCTGCTTCAAAAAGCGGAAATTCACATTTTTGTACCATAGTTTGTAAACGCTATAACTTTTACCCAAACATTTTTTTTTTATCAAAGACATGTAGAACAATAAATTTAGAGAAAAATTTATATATGGATGTCGTTTTTTTTGCAAAATTTTACACATGAAAGTGAAAAATGTCATTTTTTTGCAAAAAAATCGTTAAATTTCGATTAATAACAAAAAAAGTAAAAATGTCAGCAGCAATGAAATACCACCAAATGAAAGCTCTATTAGTGAGAAGAAAAGGAGGTAAAATTCATTTGGGTGGTAAGTTGCATGACCGAGCAATAAACGGTGAAAGTAGTGTAGGTCAGAAGTGTAAAAAGTGGCCTGGTCTTTCAGGGTGTTTAAGCCATAGGGGCTGAGGTGGTTAATGGGGTATTCACATAGACAATGGGGGGATTTCGCTTGAATATGCCCCCATTGTCTGATAGGTGTGGGTAACATTGGTAGGACCCGCACCTATATCGAGAACGGAGCAGGAAGCACTGTTGCTGGAGGACAACAAATACAACCAAGCGCTAATCTCCGCCTCTCCCATAGAAATGAAAGGAGGGCGGCGGTGCAGTGCGACCTCATCCACTTTCTTGGCTCCGTTCTCAATATACAGGTCCTTCTCAAAAAATTAGCATATTGTGATAAAGTTCATTATTTTCTGTAATGTACGGATAAACATTAGACTTTCATATATTTTAGATTCATTACACACAACTGAAGTAGTTCAAGCCTTTTCTTGTTTTAATATTGATGATTTTGGCATACAGCTCATGAAAACCCAAAATTGCTATCTCAAAAAATTAGCATATTTCATCCGACCAATAAAAGAAAAGTGTTTTTAATACAAAAAAAGTCAACCTTCAAATAATTAAGTTCAGTTATGCACTCAATACTTGGTCGGGAATCCTTTTGCAGAAATGACTGCTTCAATGCGGCGTGGCATGGAGGCAATCAGCCTGTGGCACTGCTGAGGTGTTATGGAGGCCCAGGATGCTTCGATAGCGGCCTTAAGCTCATCCAGAGTGTTGGGTCTTGCGTCTCTCAACTTTCTCTTCCCAATATCCCACAGATTCTCTATGGGGTTCAGGTCAGGAGAGTTGGCAGGCCAATTGAGCACAGTAATACCATGGTCAGTAAACCATTTACCAGTGGTTTTGGCACTGTGAGCAGGTGCCAGGTCGTGCTGAAAAATGAAATCTTCATCTCCATAAAGCTTTTCAGCAGATGGAAGCATGAAGTGCTTCAAAATCTCCTGATAGCTAGCTGCATTGACCCTGCCCTTGATAAAACACAGTGGACCAACACCAGCAGCTGACATGGAACCCCAGACCATCATTGACTGTGGGTACTTGACACTGGACTTCAGGCATTTTGGCATTTCCCTCTCCCCAGTCTTCCTCCAGACTCAGTCCACTGCTTCTGCAGGTCCCCCAAGGTCTGGAATCGGTCCTTCACCACAATCTTCCTCAGGGTCCAGTCACCTCTTCTCGTTGTGCAGCGTTTTCTGCCACACTTTTTCCTTCCCACAGACTTCCCTCTGAGGTGCCTTGATACAGCACTCTGGGAACAGCCTATTCGTTCAGAAATTTCTTTCTGTGTCTTACCCTCTTGCTTGAGGGTGTCAATGATGGCCTTCTGGACAGCAGTCAGGTCGGCAGTCTTACCCATGATTGTGGTTTTGAGTAATGAACCAGGCTGGGAGTTTTTAAAAGCCTCAGGAATCTTTTGCAGGTGTTTAGAGTTAATTAGTTGATTCAGATGATTAGGTTAATAGCTCGTTTAGAGAACCTTTTCATGATATGCTAATTTTTTGAGATAGGAATTTTGGGTTTTCATGAGCTGTATGCCAAAATCATCAATATTAAAACAAGAAAAGGCTTGAACTACTTCAGTTGTGTGTAATGAATCTAAAATATATGAAAATCTAATGTTTATCAGTACAGTACAGAAAATAATGAACTTTATCACAATATGCTAATTTTTTTAGAAGGACCTGTATGTGAGGGTACCAGCGGTGGGACCCGCACCTACAAGACAATGTGGGCATATCCTAGCGGTATGCCCCCATTGTCTAAGATGAGAAAACCCCTTTAAGGCCTCTTGCACACGACTGTATGCGCCCAGAGACATACGGTCCGTGAGCGGGCCATATGTCCCGTAGTGGCATGGATCGTGCGCACGGGAGCACACAGCATCATAGTGTACAATGATTCTCTGCAAGTTGAGTTGCCCGCGGGGATATAGTCTTGCACTAATAGATCATATGAGTGTGGGACAATAGCCCAGTTTGCGGCACAACATGGTCAGCATCATGATGCTCTGTACTCCCGTACGCACAATCAATGACGATCAGGGACATATGGCCCGCTAACGAACACTATACATCTTTAAGTGCATGTAGTCGTGTACAAGAGTCCGAAAAGTGTGGTCCATTATCAAAGCCGGACCAACTTTGAATTTCAACAAGATAGCCCTGGAGAAATATAGGAGCATGTCAACCCTGGGGATCTGAATACATGAAAATGGAACCTAGAGATGCTACTCATTCAAAAACGCATCAGCTGAACGGATGGCAAAACGGAAACGAACGTGACAAACGGATCCGCAATACAGACGGATCCGTTTGAACAGATCCGTCTGAATGGCTTCCGTTTGTCTCCGTTTAGTCAGTTTATAGACAAATCCGTTTGAAATGCATTTCAAACGGATCCGTGAAACGCAAGTGTGAAAGTAGCCTAATTAGATCATCAATATCTTCAGAATTGAAGAGAAACTTTTTGTATTCATTATCTTAATCAGACTCTTGAAATTTTTCCAACATCTCAGAGTCTGAAAATTCCGGATTAAGAGAGTTGGAATCACTACCAACATTCATAATATCCTTAGAAGAACACGGTGTTTTTGGGGGGGAGGGGGGGGGGGGTGGGGGGAGATTCCGGACAAACTGGGTTTCCACTCTAACTATGGATTTTATTCCCTGAAGCAAACTGGAAGACTCTGACTTGACTACTGAGGAGGTACACTCTTTACACGTTTAGACCCAGAGGAAGGTAAGCGCTTAGCACAGAGGCCACAATTCCTGGGTTTAACTTTAGTGGAAGAGGACGACTCCTTTTCTCCCTGCAATAAAAGGGAGAGAAGGGTCAACCACTACAGGGCAAAAAAACATACAAGGGCGCCTTACCCAGGCTACTCACAGAACCCAAGGTAGTGGGGGGCTCCAATCCAGAGCCGGCGGTGGTAGGGGCACTCATCGTCGGTCCTATCCACAGCAGGTTTGCCAAAACACTACAGGCAGGTGAGGAGACGCTGGGCGCACTCTGAAGGCCGCCATGGCAATTTTAAAATCTACCGCCAGGCTCCCAACCATGCGCCGCGTGACGTCAAGATGCTAAGCCACGCCCCCTCAGCGTCTGAAGTCATCACCCGGCGGCTGGAGGGAAAAAGCGTCCTAGCCTCGCTCCGGCCGCCTATCCACTCCGCGTCAAGCCCCACTGGACCGCCGCAGGAGGGAGCTTCACCGGGGCCACCAAACACAGAGGGGCCCGGGCACAGGTGGCAAACAGAGGAGGGAAGAGCCGGACCTCCGAAACCGACCTCAGGCCTGACAACAATCCAGTAGGAGAACCAAACAAAAAAGAGAAAAAACTTGGAGTGTGTTTTTCCTGTCCTATCAGAGGAAGTCAATCTCAGGTTGTGCTGTCATGGAGACGACTGGGGAAATATATATGTACATACATACATATACACACACACACACACACACACACACACAACTTACTACTTAACAGGGATATTGTGGGTGAAATTTGAGGATGCACTCTAACCTTTACAGGTGAATGTAATGTGACCTTCTCTAAACTTTTGAATGCACGTGTCCAACTGTTCAGTGTTTCAGTTCTTTTTGCAAAACTTGCTGTTCTCGAACAAGAAGCTTAACCGCAAAATTCACAACAGGTGTTTGATCCATGAATTGTCCAATACATTTCCTGGTGCAATTAGAATTGGTATTTAAACTGTCCTCCTCATCATGCTGTTCACATTTTGACATCATGAGACCAAGACAACACTTAACAATTGATCAACAGTACCTCACCATTGCGAGGCTTCAAGCAGACGGAAGTGGCCACTGAGCTTAGAGTGTCACAGAGTGTCATCAGCAGGTTACAACAGAGAGACTGGAAGAGTCACAGAAAGGCATAGAAGTGGACGTCCTTTAGCCACATCCCACATTGATGACCGCTTCATTGTGAACAATGCCCTGGGGAACCGGATGATGAATGCAACACAACTCCAAGCACATTAAGGGAGGTGAAAGGCTCCCAAGTGTCACATCAGACCATTCAAAATTGTTTACATCAGCATGGTCTGCGTGCTAGACGACCTGCAAGGGTACCTGACCACAGGCGGCATCGTCTTGCATGGGCCAGTGAGCATCTACGCGGGACAAGGGACCAGTGGGCTTCATGCTGTTCACTGATGAAAGTCCATTCACGCTGTGCAGAAATGATGGCTGCCAACAATGTTGGCGACATCAAGGAGAACGCTATGTATCAGCCACTGTTGTCACCAGACAAGCTTTTGGTGGTGATGTTACAGTGTGGGCAGGTGTGTCTACTCAATACAAATCACTGGTCAGACCACACATGGAGTACTGTGTACAGTTCTGGGCTCCTGTGAACAAGGCAGACATAGCAGAGCTGGAGAGGGTCCAGAGGAGGGCAACTAAAGTAATAACTGGAATGGGGCAACTACAGTACCCTGAAAGATTATCAAAATTAGGGTTATTCACGTTAGAAAAAAGACGACTGAGGGGAGATCTAATTACTATGTATAAATATATCAGGGGGCAGTACAGAGATCTATCCCATCATCTATTTATCCCCAGGACTGTGACGAGGGGACATCCTCTGCGTTTGGAGGAGAGAAGGTTTGTACACAAACATAGAAAAGGGTTCTTTACGGTAAGAGCAGTGAGACTATGGAACTCTCTGCCTGAGGAGGTGGTGATGGTGAGTACAATAAAGGAATTCAAGAGGGGCCTGGATGTATTTCTGGAGTGTAATATTACAGGCTATAGCTACTAGAGAGGAGTCGTTGATCCAGGGAGTTATTCTGATTGCCTGATTGGAGTGGGGAAGGAATTTTTTATTCCCCTAAAGTGAGGAAAATTGGCTTCTACCTCACAGGGTTTTTTTGCCTTCCTCTGGATCAACTTGTAGGCTAACAGGCCGAACTGGATGGACAAATGTCTTTTTTCGGCCTTATGTACTATGTTACTATTACAGAACTGCCTTACACTTTGTGAATGGTACAGTGACAATCCCATACTATTTGAAAAACATCATTAATCCAGTCATTGTGCCTTGGCATGAACAACACAGGCCTAATTTCATCTTCATGGACGACAATGCACCAGCTCATCGAGGTCGCATCATTAGGGAACAGCTGCTGGAGACTGGGATACCTCAAATGAGTGCCCTGTATTTTCTCCAGATCGGAGTCCCATTGAAAACCTATGTGATCAGGTAAGTTGCCGTGTAGAGGCTCGTAACTCTGTACCACAGAACCTCAATGACCTGAGGGCTGTCCTTCAAGAAGAGTGGGATGCCATGGCTCAGCAGACAATAAGTCGACACACATACATACAGAAATGTACTTTTTTATGCATTCCACTTAGAAACTGTAAGCGTATCTACAATGAAAGTATTTTGGTTATTTTTTTTCTATTACAATTAACCTCTTCAGGACCCTGTGATTTTGTTTTATTATTCCCTGCATTATAATGCTAGACCTCAAATCTATTGAATTACACTGAAGGCATTATGTCAGAACAGTTCCGTAGATTTGAGGTCTGGCAGGGACACATAGCATTATAAATCATTATAATGCTGTGCAGTCCCATCAGAGAAGCAGAGGTCAGAGAAGGAAATCGCGTTGCCACACACAGCGTTTCTCGCATTGAACTCATTCATCTGAAACTAGCCTTACGCTGCTTTTTTTTTTTTTTTACATTTTACACCACGTGTGGATGAGATTTCTGAAAGTACTTGTACTGTACAACGCTGTGAATGTGTGGACGTACCCTAAGGCTATGTCCACATGTGACTGAAATGCTGATGGTTGGTGTCATGGATTTTAACACAGCAAATTGACAGCATTGTGCAGTATCAAAGTGAAAGTTTTCAGAAATCTTATCCACACGATCTTAAAAAAAAAATAAAAAAAATGCAGATTTCCACTGTGGTTCTCACTTTGAAATTTCTTGCATGTTTCATTTATGACATTCATTGGGTGATAAAAATGACACTTTCGTTTATCATTTATTTATGCTGGCCAGTATGATTACAGCGATAAATTTATTAGTTTTAATAGTTTTTAATAGTTTAATCATTAATAACGTGAATTTTTTTTTATATTTTCTTCTACTGAGCTGTGTAAGAGCTTTTTGTTAGTGAGCTGTAGCTTTTCTTTATAGCATAGTATAGATGACCTTTTGATCTTTGACTCTTCCATTATGACATTCACCATATGTGATAATTACTTTATTTTAATATGCAGCGATACCAAGATATTTATTTTTGTTGCTTATATTTATTTGTTAAATGTGGAAAGGAGGTGATTTTTAATTCTTTCATTTTTAAAAACCTTTTTTTCCACATGATTTTATAGTTCCCATGCAATTGCTTATAACCTACACTGCAATCAAATAGAATTTCAGTCTACAGTAAAATACTTTCCTTTTAACCCCTCTCTGAGGCCGGTTACAACATTTCTCCCAAATATAGCAGTACCTTATATGTGGTTGTAACAGCAGGGTGCACCATTTGGTTTATGAAGCATTGATATTTACTGAAATGACTTTCTAAGAGCCATAACCTTTATTTTTTGGTTGACCGAGCCGTTTAAAAGCTTGTTTTTAGCAGGACATGCTGTAGTTTTTATTCTTGCCATTTTGGGATAGTTTAAATGTATCTTTATTCTATTTTTTGGGGGACACACAATGGCCAATTATTTTTTTTTTTAAATGAGGTTCACTATTGGGTATAAATTACATTTTACTTTTATTTTGCTGGTCAGAGCAAATACAGTCATACCATATTTATATAGGTTGTTTTTTTTTCTTTCTATATTTGCACCATAAAATTGCTTATTCCTTAACATTAGTTTTTTTTGGGTAATCCATATTAGTATATGTCATGTTTTTTTTTACATCATAAAATAATTTTTATAAAAATCATTTGTATTCTGTGTCTCCATATTCTAAGAGACATAATTTAATTTTTCCATTGGTGGAGCTGTGAGGGCTTCTTTTTTTGCACGAAAAGCCGTAGTTTCCATTGGTGACATTCTGGAGTAAATAGGACATTTATTCTATAATTTGGGCCAAATAACAGCAATTCTGCCAGGGTATATTTTTAATATGATTTTCCCCATGCAGTGTAAATGTTCATTTTATTCTGCAGGTTGATACAGTGAAAGAAGGGGTTAAAAGGATTGTCCCATTACAACAACAAATCCCTAATCCAGGATAGAGGATAAGTGTCTGATAGGCAGGGGTCCAACCACTGGGGTTCCCACCAGTCATCATGAGAATGGAGGCCGGTGTATCCCTGTTTGTATGAAGTTGTGGACACCCATATGTGCTGCCACTCTATTCAGAGCTATAGGTCTGCTGGAGATAGAGTGCTTGTACCCTGCTATCCCAGCAGTCCCATGGAGCAGAATGGAGTGGTGGACACACATGGGTGTCTGCTGCTCTATACACATGGGAATACGACTCCCTTTCCCATGACGGACGGGTGCCCGCCTCCACTGATCATTTATCTCCTGGCCTGTGGATAGGCAATGAATATTTTTGTGTGATAACACAACTCCTTTAGTAACAGTCTTCAGAAAACTATCTCCAGTGGCAGCTGCAGGAAGCCAGAATGTTACGTTTTAGGCTACTTTCACACTTGCGTTCAGAGCGGGCCCGTCTGGTGTCTGCACAGACGAATCCGCTCCTACTGTATAATGCAGACGTTTGGATCCGTTCAGATTATAGTTTAGAAAAAATTCTAAGTGTGAAAGTAGTTCAGACGGATCCGTCCAGACTTTACAATGAAAGTCAATGGGGGACGGATCCGTTTGAAAATTGCGCCATATTGTGTCAACTTCAATCGGATCCGTCCCCATTGACTTACATTGTAAGTCTGGACGGATCCGTTTGCCTCCGCACGGCCAGGCGGACACCCGAACGCTGCAAGCAGCGTTCAAGTGTCAGCTTGCTGAGCGGAGGCTGAACGCTGCCAGACTGATGCATTCTGAGCGGATCCGCCTCCACTCAGAATGCATTGGGGCAGTACGGATGTGTTCGGGGCCGCTTGTGAAACCCTTCAAACGGAGCTCACAAGCGGAGCACCGAACGCTATTGTGAAAGTAGCCTTAAATCTATGTCTGTACAGCGGGGCTTCAAAAAGAAAAAAACTTGGGCTTTTTTGGCTTAATAATCAGTACATGGGGCACAAGAGATGCGAGCCTCTTGTTTTTAAAGCATTTGTAAGCTTGATCAGACCTATTAAAGCAGTCATATTGCCCAGGAGGGTTGATCATTCTGATAAAAGCAATCTCATAGCTTGCACGGCTGCCGAACCATCATTACCTTTGTCTTTAAGCAAACTAGGCAGTTTGAGCACTGAGGGGCCGTGGAGCATCACTACTGCTACGCCTTTTGGTGCTCAGTACACTCCCCTCTCCCCTTTGATTTAAAGGGCTAGACAATGGCGCCTGCGCTGTGCCTCACTAATAATCATTGGTGGTCCAGCGTTAATAGGTTATATTCAGTGTGGGTTTTATTCTCCTAGGAATGCATGATTTTGATAATGTGCTGTGGCTTACATGTATGCAATTATTAGTGGCAGTGGAGCCGCTGCAGAGGGGAACGAGAGAGAAAACTTACATTTCCATCCTGCCAGCAGCTGTGCTCCTCCTTTTGTGTGTGATGCTGCTGGCACTTCCACTTCCAGGTAGACTGACATGCCAGTGGCTTCACACACAGCAGAGGAGGGCAGCTGCCAGGAGGTTAAAGTATTCTCTCCTCCCCGCACAGTGCCCGCTCCTCTCTGCCACCAATGACTGCATACATATAAACCACAGCACATTATCAAAATCATGCATTCCTAGGGGAATTAAATGGGCCACCAATGATTAATAGTGAGTCACAGTGCAGGCCCCATTAGACAGGTCTGTACAGCCCTGTCAATCAAAGGGGAGGTACTGAGCACCAAGGGGTGTAGCAATACTGGTGCTCCAAGAGTTATACCAGCCCCTTGGTGCTCAAACTGCCTAATATGCATACAGAAAAAAATTATGATATCTCAATCGTCCAAGCTATAAAGAAAATAAAGATATCGTTTTAATCAGCATGATCATCCCTACCATGCAATATGCTTGGTTTAGTAGGGTTGCTCATGCTGACAGAGGCTCTTTAGGCCGAATGCTCTATCTTACAGTGTTGTAGTACTTCAGTGAACAGGAAAAAAATGGCATGTAGCCTCCATCCTAGTGAGAAAATACCATCTGTGTAGTGAATTTAATAGTATGAATAACATAATTTGATGGTGCAGTTGGGACTCATAAACCAGACACATCACTATTTTATTTTTTATTGCAAAAGTCATAAAATTTTCTCAGTCACGCATAGATAAACTGCTTTGACAAGAAAAAAAAAAAAAGTTAGTATTTAAATTAAAAATATTTCCACAACCATTTAGAAATACATTATTCCCATCTTAGCTTTACATACTAATTCACTTTTAGTACTAACAAAACACACAGCCTGAAGTGTGTGCAGGTTATCTGCATTTCCACTAGCTGGGACTCTGCATTGCAGAGCTCCGACTACTGAAACTGAGCAAAAGGACGAGAAGAGTGCAGATAGCTTTTCAAAAATTAATAAATAAAATTGCGTTTAGTACAAGTCAGTTCCTTTCTGGAATTACAACTACTTGTAAAATCAGTTTAAGTGAAGAAACAGGATTTACACCAGTTGTAGTAAGAAAACAAAAAAGTGCAAAGTAGAACAAGAACTTTAACATCACTATATCCGAGTGACTTCATTTGTTGATATGGAATTTGGCAGCAAGTGATAGTGTACATTTTTCTTATTGGCTACATTATATTGCCCAAAAATATCTCAAGGTTTTTAATCTTGATTCTTTCAATTCCATTATAATAAGTAATTCCTTAAAGAGGTACTCCACCTAATTGTGTGGATTTTTTTTAAAGATTGTTTAACAAAGGGTTAAAAATAGAATGGCTTCACTGCTGCCAACAGTTTCCCTGCTGTCAGCACAGTGCCAACGCATCAGATTCAAAGAGTCAATTCCGACGAGGTGTTGCTATGGCAACACAACCTTTTAAATTACATAGTTCCTAGCAACCAATCTGTCTCCGGTTACTCAGGTTATCCTCAGTGCAAGGGTAAACTGAAACTCTGTTGACAGAACAAAAGGCAAAAATGTTTGGTAGAACGCTTTTCAAAATCTCTTAAAAGGGGTAGGCCCATCTTGGACACTGATGGCACATTGCGACCTGCTCCTATCTCCAGTATGGTGCCCCCAAAGTGAACAGAGAGCAGCCACGCATGGTTGGCCACCCTCCTTTGTTCACAGCTATGGGAGCTCTGAAAATAGTCAAGAGCCGGCTTGGCTATTTCCGGCAGTTGCATAGCAGTAAATGGAGAGGTGGCTGCTCCTGTGCGGTGCGCTCTCCATTCACCGCTATGGGAGTTCCGAAAACAGCTGAGTGCGCTCGCTCATCTATTTTTGGAACTCAGCGGTGAACGGAGAGCACTGTGTGTTCTCCTTCACTTCAGGGGCCCTGTTCTGGAGATGGGACCTGCACCTATTTGACATCTATGACATATCCTAATGATATGTATCAATGTCCCAGATGGGTCAACCCTTTTAATCAGATTTTTTAATTTTTTTAATTGGGGGAGGGTCTCTTTAATGTCTTATTTATATCAAGCATCAGAATTCAGTTTCTATATCTATTAACACAAAAAAATAGTGCCCTGTTCCCATTAAAAAAAATGTGCATGCCACATATTTTTACAGTTCACAATAAAACACTTATGAATTTACATACAGTAATAATTTATTCAGAAATGTTCAGTTAGATTACTCTGAGACATTATGTTTCATCATAAAGAGCAGCCATCTCACCTCAAATACCAGACATACACTATACAGCATAGCAGTGAAAAGAATGAACTAATCTCCAATAAAACAGTCAAAGTGGTGGGGGGGAGAGAAAAGTTGGACGTCGTCTAGCTGCAACACGTTTCCTTTTTTTATTGCAGATAGTTACACAATACCTACTGTACCTATGCACATCATGAGATCACAGTACTTGGATTGTCAGATCAGTCATGCAGAGAGGCCAGCCAGGGAGAAGTAGTGGGAGAGAAAAAAAAAACAAGAAAAAAAAAAAAAAAAAAACTTTCAGTAGGAATCACATTGCTATTAACAGCTGTATGATAAGCTGCAAATGTATTCACAATTACTAAACCAACAACCTAGTCTTAGCTTCAGTACAGGTCTTGACTGATATCATTAGGTCGACTAGATTCTCTCAGTAAATGATAAGCAGCTACAATTAGGTATCTGTATTGTTTCACTGATTATACTTGTTCGGTGCCAAAAAAGCTTGAAATGGTCTAGAAGGCCGAAACAGTTCATTGAAAAAGCTCTATAAATATCCTAGGTTTCATTATTCTTAAACTGTATTGGTTATTTTACAGTAGATACGTGAAAATATTGAATATTATGGCTTCCTGAACAATCAAAAAGCAATATTTACAGATTTTATATTTGTCTCTTTGAATATACACGGACAGCTAAAAAATAATACACCAGTATTTCATTTCAAATAATGGCAGACGGTCTTTTCAAACAGAAGTCACCAAGTAGGAGCCAGAATGTCTTTTGGGACTTTGTGAACCACTAGAGTCTGTAGCTTCACTTTTGGAGTCCCTTTTCTTTGAGTTTGTAGTCACAGGTGTTGGGATCTGGGATGGTCGGGCTGTGCTACTATCTGAACTGCTTTTTCTGGGACTAGGGTTATAATTAAATGGAGTTACACGTGCTGCAACAGTCCCACTTGGTGAGCTATGTTTGCTTGAACTACTTGAGCTAAATGGAGTGCGCTCTGCAAGACAATTTTCATTTGTCTCTTGCCCTAAAGGTAGGCTGTTAAATACAGGTTTTGGGTCAGTCCCTTTTAGATCCAAACCATCCAATTTAATAAAGGATTTCTGCCTATTCTCCAAAACAAGCCCATTTCCATTCCCTGAATTATGCCTTCCTTGCGAGTCTTTTACTCCCTCATCCTTTTCACCTTGCTCTGAGATATTGTCAATAACTGGGGGAGAATTTCCAGTAGGGGATCTGCCTGACCTAGGGTTATTGATTGGGCAGTCTTCAATTCTTACCCATACATCCTCTGTTTTAGAAACTGCTGGTGCCATTTGATACACTGTCCTACTTTCTGCCGACTCTGCATGAGTATTTGATACTTCATTATTTGCAGTCTCGAGTACTTCATTTTCCTTTATTTTCCTCCAAGTTCCTTTTGCAGATTGACCGTCTAATGTAGATTTAGGCCCTGGAAAGGAACATGGCTGTCTTTCATCTTCACTTTTTGCTTTCTCGCTGGATTCAGAAGACGCAGACAAAATGGAAGATGAGCTTCCAGTTCTTCTCCATGTACTAACACGAGGAAGTGATGATGAATGCTTACTGTGTTCACGTTTCCACGTTCCCGATCGTGTAACTGGAAGCCTGGATGGTGATTCAGAATGGGAACGGCTTATGTCGTGACGCTTTCTGACATCACTATGTTCTAATGAAGAATTTAGGTTTGGAGGAGTTTTTCTCCATCCCCCAGACTGTACAGAATGAGTTGATAATGACATATCAGGAAGAGAAGGGCTTAACACTGGTGTCTGAGACTGAGATCTGGTTGGTGAATCAGCCCTTGATGAAGAAGACAAGGACTCAAATGATGCAGACTCTTCTAATTTTCTCCTTAAAGTTGGACTAGGTGCTTCCTTAATAAAAGTAGACTGACGTACTAAAGCTGGTCTCTCAGATCTGTCAGACTCACTTCCACTAGATTTTGTTGAAGACATTCTAGACAACTCTACTTTCTTAGTTGATCCAGAGTTGTTTGTATTTTGATTCAAGCCTTTTGATGCAGACTCACTTCTTGGAATTCCACTGGATGTTTTGGGTAGACTTGACGGTTTGTTCAAATTCTGCTGACTTAACTGCCTACCTGGAGATGTATATGACATTCTGCCTGAACCAGAGGATTTGGTGGATGCTGTGCTAGGGGAGGATGTTCTTGGTAACTGAGAAAATTTATTTGGAGGACTTATCCCATTTCTGCCTGGGGAAATTGAACTTCGACCGGGGGACTGCATAGGTCTGCTTAATGGTTGAGGGGAAGGTCTTGAAGGAGTAGAATCTTTTGAAGCTGATCTAGAAGGTACTTTACTTGGTCCACCAGGGGTAGCAGTCTGTCTGTTATTGTAGAAGGATTCAGATTTTAACGGTTTTGGTCCTCTAGGAGAACTACTGGAGTTGTCAGAACTTTTGGATGGGGTACTCTTTAGAATGGGAACTTTCTTTGAAACAGGGCTTGTACTTGGAGAACTAGCACGGACACCAGGTATATGAATCATTGTTCTACCTCGAGATATTAAGGGCACATTTGCTTGTGTTGGCGGTTTACACTGACTTGAAAAATCTGAGCTGGAGCGTGATTTTCCTGTAATCATACTTTTATACATCTTTTTGCCCCCTTTAATGCCTTTAGTTTCCTCTTCATTTTTCTTACACGCTAATGAACCTTTTTCTCCAGGCTTTAAAATTCTTGGCCCTTTGTTTGCAGTTATGGGTTTTTCTTCTTTGTCAGGTGTTAAATGGAAAGGAGATCCCAAAGAAATACCAGATTTCAGTGAAAGGATTGAATCTGAGTCTGAAGATCCTTGCCGGGACAATGAGACAGCAGATGCTGCTTGATGTAACCGACTAACAATTGAATTAGCACCTTCCTGAATTGCTTTCCAGTCAAAGGTCTCTGAATCTGGAGAAAATGCATTTTCAGAATCTGGACTTTGTAAATCTCTTAAATCTAGAGTGAGATCGGGCTCTTCGGCAAGAATACCACCAATGCTATTTGACCGGACCTTCTCATTTTCACTTTTGTTCTTTGATGGCTTTTTCTTCTTTGGCATTGCAGAACTAATGCATTCTTGTAGCAGATCATCTTCAGAGTCAATGCTTAAAGAACTCAGAGAGCTGTTACGAGAGAAGCAAACTGGGGTATCTTCAACATGAAATGATTTGGGAGCATACCCTGAGGTTTGAGGTCTCCGCATTTCCATCTGTGAGTCAGAAGGTTCATTTTTCTTAGGAGGCTTAATTTCTTTGTTATTGTTTTCTTGATCAATATCACTTAATGAGCTTAAAGATGAATTGCGGGAAAAGCATACAGGTGTATTTTCAATAGCAAAATTCTGCATTTTCTCATCAGAAGCTCCTCCTCGGTCTTGTCTTTTAGCTGCAGGTGGAAACGAAGCCTGCTTTTGTAGTAATGACTTTGACAGACCTCTTCCAGCTCTATTATTTTGCTCCTGCTGCTCTTGCCCTAATGACTGACATGCTGATGGGTAATTTTTGTTATCTGCCCTTGTGTCTGTTTCTTTTACTTCTTTTTCTTTCCGCAACTGTTCTTTTTCTTTGGAAAGGTCAACATCATCTTCATCAAAGTCTAAAGAGCTCAATGAATCGTTCCTTGAAAAACAGTAAGGGGTGCCCTCAATTGGAGTATAGTGGTGAGGTGAATCAAAAGCAAAGCTTCCTTTTGCACGTTCTTCATTGTTAGGTAGTTTCTCATTTGCTTCTCTTGCATTTTTACCAGTTTGTTTTCTTGTGTCAGTGTAAGGTTTTTCAGGTATTAAACTCATTTTCTGATCTGAGTTTTTCTTTGAACGTCCATTTGGTTGTGGCATAGGTTTCACAGGTGAGGTAGGCTTCCTTTCATTTTCTTGTGAGTGTCTAGCTCCAGTAGCACCAGCAGATGTATGATTAATTTGATCCATGATCTTTTTGACTCTAAAAGGCTTGTGGCTTTTACCTTTCGGCATTGCAGAATGTATGCATTCTGCAAGAATATCGCCTTCCTCTGTTTTATCTTCATCTAGACCTGAAGCAGCAGTATTTAAGCTTTTTCCTGCTTGTGTTTCATCTGTACTTCTTCCCTCAGTGGGTATTGTATCCCTTTTTTCATAGTTGGCAAAAACAGGTACATTAGCCTGATCATTACTTGCCAGCTCATTTGGTGGCGATTCTATAGTGAGGTCACTCAGAGAAGTTGCGGTAGAAAAATTTATTGGAGTGCCTTCAACACAATAAACTTTAGGCATGTCATCTGCATGGGTGAAACTTACATGCTTTTGAGCCTGTAGTCTATTTTGAGGAGGAAGAAGTTTATAAACTGGAAGCTGGCTTGGTTTCCTCGCAGTAGGAGGAGGAGCTTTGGATGTAGTTGGTTGAGGTTTCTTGTTCTTCCTTGAGGATTTTGTAGGCATAGCAGATATTATACACTCCTCCAATATGTCAATATCATCATCAGTATCATCCAGCATGTCTTTTTCTGGTTCTCCTTGTTTCTCTTCCTTTTTGTTCTGTCGTTTAGTTGAATCTTTTGATTTCTCTGACTCTGCTTCATTAGCTTGATCATTTTCAAATACTGGAGGCATAATTTTAAGTTCTACATCTTTAGGGATATATGGTTCATCGAGGCTAAGAGCACTGAGGCTTGATGCACATGAAAATCCATCTGGTGTACTCTCAGTAGCAAAATGTAGTAAGGTATCAGCTTCTTGAAGCACCTGAACCCTTTGAACAGCTGCGTGCACAGAAGTCTGTTTTGTCATTGGCTCCCTTTCCTCTGCATCGACTGTTACCTTTGGTTTACTCGTCTCTCTCTTATTTTGTGCTGCTTGAGGGGGTGGTGGAGTTTTACATCTGCTGGGAGGCATAGTTTGCCCTGGGCTGTCAGGAAGGTCACTAGGACTTATTATTCCACTAACCATACCACTACATGGTTCACTTTGCACAGAGCTAGCAATTGAATGACTTTCAAAACTATCCAGTGAGCTCACAGACGTGCATCGGCTGAACATTAAAGGAGTTTCCTGTACATAATGTTCTGGGGGGCTTTTAGGTGTTTGTGCGCCACTTTTTGAGGGAGACTTAGCACCCGAAGAAAACTCAACTGATTTGTGTCTCGAGGCATCTGATGGAGACAAGTTTGAAGTCTGAAGTCTGCTTGGTTTAGTACGTATATGATGTGAAGCAGAACGAGTTTCATTAGAAGCACTATTTTTTGTTGTAGCATCTCTGCCATCTTTTAGTTCAGTTATTTGAAGCGTGTTGTTATCACCTTTTCCCTGGACACTTTTCACTCGTCCTTCAATTTCATCTTCAGCAGAAGACAAAGATGATAGAGAACTGCAGCGGGAAAAACATATAGGTGTGTCTTCAACACAGTAGGTTTGTATTGTTTCTTGGTTAATAGAAGGAGGTTTACTTGAAGCTTGTTTCTGTCTGGTTTGTCCACTTCTGGTTTGGGCAGAATTAGGATGAAGTTGATTCTGTCGGTTTGTATTTGGTGATGGTGTTGGTGTATTACTGCTTGATGACACATGATCTTTTTTAGTTCTCTGTTTGGAAGAGCTCTTTGAAAAGGAAAATGATTTTTGAGTTGACGGTGGAACATCTGATTGATATTTTCTACTGTAATCAATGGGCTGCTCAACATGATGTTCCTCTTGGTTATATGTAGTGACATTAAAGTTGACTTGCCTGTCGTCCTCCTCCTCCTGTTGCTCTTCCTCGGAATAACGTTCACTGAAATTTGTTGTTTTGTCATCATCATAATCATCAACCTGACAATGTGGTTTGTTCGATTTCTGATTCATTCCTACAGTAGATTTTCCTCGCACTTGATCTCCTTGTGTGTTTGGAGCTTTTGATCTATATGGGGACACATTTTCTGGCTGAGCAAAATGTGAGAATTTTTTGTGTTTTTCTTCTTTGTTTTCAGTAAACGCATTATAAGATGTCTTTTGGTTCCTAGGCTGCCTTTGTTCATTTTGTTTTATTTCATTATCTATTACGTGTTTATTTCTTGCCCATCGATCATTTTGAGTTGGGCTTTGCCTGCCAGAATTCAACTGTTCATCTGAGTATTTCAAACTATAATTTATTGGGGTGTCTAGTTCGGTATCATTGTCATCCATGTGATTAGCACTGTGTATTTTGTGAGCTAGCCCTGCAGGATACTGTCCATAACTGCAAAATTTACTCTCCTCATCTTCAGAGTAGGCCTCAACGGAAGGTTTTACTTGACCACGTTTTCCATAGCCATCAGTGCTGCCAACACTGTTTAGGCTATCATTTGATGACATTTTAATATAGGATACAGGACACGCTCTGTTAGAATGATCCCCCTTGGTGAAATTGTATGGATTTGTAAGGGAATGGTTTGCAGAAGTCTTTCTAGAAGCAGTCCTTTCTTCCAACGCACTGTGCATTTCTGAAGAGGATGGTGAAGTTCTGTCCTCAACAAGATGAATATTTGAGACCTCATCCAAAACTTTAGCAATTGGAGCAGTAGTTGATAGCTGTAATCCAATACGCTTAGATGAGTTTCCTTCGTTCACAGAATGATAGGTACTTATTCCTGGTCGTTCCCTGTCCTTTTCTGGTCTGTTGCCATCACCCGCCGTCCTGGAAGATGGTGCAGGCAAAACTGTTGCATTCATATATGGTGAAAGAACAGTTAAATTCCCAGGGCTAAAGTTGTCTGATCTACAAATAGACTCATCATGTCTACCTGAGTCTAGAGCATATTCATTGTACTTGTTCTGCTTATGTCTCTGCTTATTGCGGTGAGAGGTTTTAGGACTTAAGTTATCAATGTTGTCAAACGTTTCAGATAAATGCTGCGCATCCAGCTCTGCTTCTAGTGCTTTCTGCTTCCGAACATGAAGAGATGGGACAGCAGATCCAGGAGACATGATATTGGCATCTTTATATTTAGCAGGTCTATTTGCCATCAGATTCCTTAGTGCTGCTGCACTGCCCATTGCTATCATTTTGTGCTTTGAATGGATGAGGTTCTTTAGCATGCTGACAGCAGCCATGTCCCAGAGAGCTTCCTGATCCTTAGCGTTCCGTGCAGATAAATTCCACAAGGTCCCACAAGCGTTGCTGACAATTGTCAGGCTGTGTGATTTTAAGTGCTGTAGTAAAGTCTGCAAGCAGTTGTTCTCCCGCAGGATTTGCCTATAATAAAACAGGAAACAAGATTAGACAAATCAGACATTGGTGTTTCACAACTGCAAACAGAAATATAAAAATATATAATTACATAATAACAGGGAGATTTATCCTTAACTGGTGTAAAGGAAAACTGGTGTAGTTGTCTTTAGCAACCAGATTCCATCTTACATTTTTTAGAACAGTGGAATCTGACTTTAAACCAAATTTTGATAAATCTCCACATAAGAATCTACGTTGTATGGAATATTTGAGTACATTTATTCTGCACTTCTGAGTAAAAGTGTATTACCAAAGAAATTGCACTAAACTACATGAAGGAAAATGGAACCTATAATTCACAAAGTACAGGATTGTCCACAAAAATCTGACCCCTATTTCCCCTGTGTGGTTTTGTACAGGATAATGCTCATCGGGCCTCATTCATCAGAACTGTCTTTATTGCCCATTGCAACCAATCAGAGCTCAGCTTTCACTTTGCTAGACTAGTTTAGGAATAAGGCCCATCATATCCTTCCCACCAGTCGAGTGATACTTTGTGGAGGGCGGTTGTGCAAGTGTCCAACATGCTGCATTCAACAACGAATTGCGATAATGGAGGCCTATGCACGCAGGCGCACATTGACTGAACAAGATGCCGATGTGTACGGAAATTGCTTCACTTGATTTAAGTCAGTTGTGTGAGAGTTAAAGGAGAGGGATAAACACAAGCATGTGCCGTATTGCAATCGACTACGGGACATGATAACAGAAGGACATTTGGACCTGTTGGTCTAAATGTTGGACATTCCTGCTCCATGAAGCATGGTTCTGTCTAGATGGGTGTGTTAATTCGCACAACAATGGGTCCAATAATCTTTGAACACAGCCAGGTACATAGACATTGCTGTACAGCTAACTAATCATCAGCGTGAGTACGGTTTCTTAAACAAGACGGGGTGACTTGCCATATGTCACAGCATTTACGTAATTACATAAAAGGGGTGGTCCGATTTTTTTTCTTTTTATTGATTACCTATCCTCAGGTAAACAGTGAAGAGAAGGCAGTGTTCGTACGAGCACTGCGATTTCTCCAAACAGCTGATCGGCAGGGGTCCTGGGACAAGTGGACAACCACTGAGCAATGGAATGTGGACCAGACCTAAGGGTAGGGTTTATGAAACTAATCCCCAGACAGCACCCACAGCCAATTAAAATTCATGTCCAGAATATGGCACATGTGCTTCTGCAGAATGTGTCCCTGATAAGATGGGTACAACTTTATATGGCCATTCGTGGACACCACTTCTAGAATCTTCTGTATGTCAATCTATCATTACCCATTATCTCTACTTCTATATAGTAAAATAAACCAACCTGTGGTCTTCATTAGTGGCAATCAGACTGGACACATTGCGCAGTATTCCTCCTCCACTCTCAATAATGGCCAGTGTATTGGTCTGACTTCGGTAAGTTAATGTGCCAACTAGGAATGCTAGGGCTCCATCCACAGAACATATGTCAGCTTTATTCTCTGTACAGTGAGCCGACAGGTTCCATAGGGCGCTCAGTACACTCTTCAGTGTGGATTCCTTAAAACAAATAATAAAGTTGTGTAAAATATCATAAGATGATGTGCTATAAAACAACCTGTACAATTTAGATATCACCATTCTTCATGTACCTTCTTAACATCCAGAGCGCATTCTGTCAATGCTTTAACACTGCCAACCTCACGCAAAGTCTTTTTACTGTTGACATCTGCTCTCCAAGAAAGATTCCTGAGCACACTGGCAATGACCTGCAACACACAGGAATAGACTGAACGATTAGTGTTCAACATCTTTGTACAATTCTTTTACATTGCTGACCTCCAGTATCTTCTGAGCAATTTACACCAATGCCCTGTTAACTTGCAATACTGTTTTGTCAAACAGGCCTCTGCCCTTTGATTTATCTTATGTCGGCCTCAAATTATTTACTTTAAATACACAAACAGTATAAATTGAGCTATAAAACAATTAAAGGGGTGTTCCTGTTATATAAAGTTACCCCCTATCCACAGGGCCCTATCACTGGGACCCCCACGATGATGAGAATGTGGAATCCCTACCCCACGGAGCCCCCTGAAATGGACAGAGCATTTGGTCAGGCATGCACGTGGCCGCTCTATTCATATGCAGCCGGTCACTAATTTATGCTTCCCTCACAGATGGAACTACAAATATGGTGACGGATTCCCTTTAATACAACATGTTATATAAAAAGAGGTTTTATTTATTTATACTATAACGATACTCTTTTATATATAGCAATGTCTATATTATAAGCTCATAAGAAATGTTACCTGCTGCAAATCTTCACTTTCTGATTTCAACTGGGCTACAAGGGCTCGCATACAGCTTTTCATGGAACACAGAGTAGCCTACAAAGCAAAGAAATACACATTAACAATACGCATCTAGTTAGGAGGAAGAGAAGAGGTTTACCCTCAAAGTGGTCATATAAAGCATCAAAAGAGAGGGTATGTGTTAACCACCTTATTGGCTACGTCTCCAAATGTCAAGTTGGTCAAAGCCATTCCAGCATACCGCCGCAAAGTAACACTGTAGTGGTCATTAATAAGTCCATACATTTCACAGTCAACTTGTAAAAGCTCTGCAATAGCCTGCAATCCTCCTGTAAGCAGGAAAAAAAAGACATTTACAATTTAGAAAGCACTTTCAACTCAAAGTGTAAATTATGCATTGCTATACACCATCTTACCAAGTTCATTCATTGCATGCCTATGTTCTTCATCAAACGAGAGCTTCATCAGCACACACACTGCAGGACAGATCTGATGCTCCACAGGGACAGGCACTGAAACCAAACATAGCAATACGGGTAAGAAACTGGCGGATATACAAAGTAGAATAACCTGGTATAGAAAAGGCATGTCAGTCTTATGCCTCATTCACACGTCAGTGTTCGGTCAGTGATTTCCATCTGTGATTTAGAGCCAAAACCAGGTGTGGCTCTAAACACAGAACATGTGCAGATCTTTCCACTACACCTGATCTCTGTGACGCCTACACTCCTGGTTTTGGCTCACAATCACTGATGGGAAGCACTCACCAAAACACTGACGTGTGAATGAGGCTTTAGACCGTACATGTACGGCGCTGTGATCGGGCAGGTGCAGGAGATGTGCCCGCCCGATCCGCGGCAGGGGTCCGACAGTCAATGATAGCCAGACCCCTGCTGCACGCGCATTAACCCTTGATGTGCCGCGGTCCGCTCTAACCGGGGCACGTGCGATGTCCTTGCGGGGATAGGAGCTGCCATCGGGTCCCCGCGCTGCTGTGACGGGGACCTGATGGCAGGGAAGGAAGCCAGATACCTTCCTTAGGCATCGAGGCTGCCTTCTGGGAGCGCCTGTGAGATCCAGCCCCCTGGATCTCACAGGCAGGAAGGCTGTAAGTGTATTACAGTGTGTAATACACCTACAGCCAATGCATCACAATACAGAAGTATTGTAATGCATTGCAAAGGGGATCAGACCCCCAAAAGTTGAAGTCCCAGAGTGAGACAAAAAATAAAGTGTAAAAAAAAGTAAAAAAAGAAAGATTTTACAAAAAAATTAAGTTTCAAATAAAAAATAATTGGAAAAAATAGGGAAAAGAAAGAAAGAAAAGTAGACCTATTAGGTATCTCCACGTCTGTATAGACCGGCTCTATAAAAATATCACATGACCTAACCCCTCAAATGAACACCGTCCAAAAAATAAAAGAAAAACTGTGCTAAAAATTTTTTTTGTCACTTTACATCACTAAAAGTGCAACACCAAGCTATCAAAAATGGCGTATGCCCCCAAAATAGTACCAATCTAACCGTAACTTCATCCAGCAAAAAATTATACCCTACCTAAAACAATCGCCCAAAAAACAAACAAAAAAAAACAACTGTCTCTCAGACTATGGAGACACTAAAACAAGATTTATTTTTGTTTCAGAAATGATATTATTGTGTAAAAAACGTAAAAAAAAATAAAAAAAAAGTATACATATTAGGTATTGCCATGTCCGTAACGACAGTCTCTACAGAAATATCACATGACCTAACCCCTCAGGTGAACACGGTAAAAAAATGTGTAATAGCAAGCGATTAAAAAGTCATATACACCCTAAAATAGTACCAATCAACCAGTCATCTCATCCCGAAAAAAAATGAGCCCCTACACAAGACAGTCGCCCAAAAAATAAAGAAAAATATGGCTTTTAGAATGTGGAGACACTAAAAAATATATATATATTTTTTTCCTCAATTTTACCACTGTCATGAAGTACAATATGTGACGAGAAAACAATCTCAGAATGGTCTGGATAAGTAAAAGCTTTTTAAAGTTATCACCACATAAAGTGACATATGTCAGATTTGCAAAAAATGGCCTGGTCCTTAAGGTGAAATATGGCAGGGTCCTTAAGGGGTTAAACAGTATTCCCATATGTCAAATAGAGACATTTTAATACAATTTTCATCTACAATCTGTAGGTCCACTGGAGAAAATGTGATGTTGGGGGAGAATGGGGGTCAGTTTTTGTGTGGTACATGTAGAAGGTACTGGGAAGCCTCTTGATCTAACAGTATAGACCTAATCAATGGGTGGTAAGCCAGTATGGTGCACTACCTGTCACTGGCATCTTTACGTGCAAGTGTAATACTAAAAACCCCTTTTAAGGATGATAGGTGCATAATGCACTGTGACTTCTACATGCTGCTGGGCATTAATCTGTTAACCTGCCTTGGTGTCAATAAGTATGGCCTATATGATTGTGAGTAGTTTCGGCCATAAGTCCACTAGAAACTAACTGGGTCATTTATCAAACTGGTGTAAAGTAGAACTGGCTTAGTTGCCCATAGCAACCAATCAGATTCCACCTATCATTTTTCACAGCTCGTTTGGAAAATGAAAGGTAGAATCTGGTTGCTATGGATAACTAAGCCAGTTCTACTTTACACCAGTTTGATAAATGACCCCATAATTACATACTGAAGTGGGTCATCACTATACATTAGTTCATATGCTGAGGAACCACTTGTATTTTCAATCTCAACAATTTGTTGCTTTCGTCATTTCTAGGTGGAAGGCAGAATATAGGGAGTATAGACTTCATGCATACAACCGTATTTTTTTTATTGTGTGCCATCCACATTGTTTTTGAGGATAGCACACTGACCCGTTCATTTCTATGGGGCCATGAACACATCAATATTTTTTGTGGATCCATGTAACCTTTGCAAAAATTATAGAACATTTCCTATTCTTGTCCTGCGGACGAGAATAGTTTTCTGATGGAGTGTGAAAAATGCAGAATGCACATGGAAGTTGTCCGTATTTTGTGGATCTGTTTGTGAGCCGAAATACAGAAAAGTGTGTATGAAGCCTAAAAAAAGAAACAGCATACTTTGAACTAACCATATGTGGCCAACTGCATCTCACTCTCCGTCGACCAATTATCTGATCTCTGCAGACTTCGCTCTCAAAGACTGCAGCGCCCAGCATCTTACGCTGCCATCACAATCACTGACTACCCTCTAGTTGTCATCCTCTCAACTCTTAGAAGTCAGTATTTGGAAAGACACAAATTCGGTGTTATTTAATAAAAAGCTGTCATTATCCATCATATCACTGTGTGTACAACAGCAGCAATACATGTTATTCAAATTCGGTCATACTTGGATTTTTGTCCTGGTCCATTCCCTGTTCGTGCGCCTCTTGCCATTCCCAACATGTTTCACAGTAGGCTCGGATTTGTTCAAGGAGATGCAGGACTCGGATTTCTCTTCTCCCCCTCTTGTCATCAGGTTGAGAGTGTATGATATTATGAAGAGCTGCGCTTGCTCTGGCACGGGCTTCCTTACTTCCACGGGAGTTTCCCAGCAACACTGAATCTTTATCATTACCATGTAATAACTGGATAAGTAGAGGTAGACATCCGGACTGACGCATGGCAATACAACTATCTTGGGAGCTTGACATGGCTAGTAGAGTGCGAGACATGTCATCCTTGTCATGAGTGCCAAGCATTGACAGAAGAGAATATACCATCTCCACCTAGAAGCACATTTTCTCCATGTTACTTTATATTTCAGAATGTCAAAGAAGAACAAACAAGGCAAGTGAGCACAGAACCTGCTGTAGTTTAGGCTTCACATCTGTCTTTCATCATTACTGCTTACTATAAATGTAACCTTCGCCCACCCTATGATCCATATGAGAATTCAAATTCAAACTATCACACAGGTCAATGTTATCCATAGTTACAAATTTTGGTTACAGACAGTCAGTCATCACTTTTAGAATGGTCTCTAGGTACAACATAGCAGAGCTGTACAGGCACTACAGTTCAGGCCTCAGATGGATTACTGCTCTCTGGTAAGGGTACTTTCACACTAGCATTTTTCTTTTCCGGCATTGAGTTCCTTCCTTGGGGCTCAATACCGGAAAAGAACTGATCAGTTTTATCCTAATGCATTCTGAACGGAGAGCATGCTGCAGTTTTCTCTCCGGCCAAAAATCCTGAACACTTACCGGAATGCGAGATCTGGCATTAATTTCCATAGAAAGTGTTCCGGCAAAACGGATCCGTTCTTCGCAGACCTTTAAATCTGCGAAAAAACTAAATACCGGATCCGTTTTTTCCGGATGCTCCCAGAGAGACGGATCCGGTATTTCAATGCATTTGTCAGGCGGATACGCATCCGGCAGGCAGTTCCGGCGACGGAACTGCCTACCGGAATCCTCTGCCGCAAGTGTGAAAGTACCCTAAGGGCTCTTTCACACTTGCGTTCTTGTCTTCCGGCATAGAGTTCCGTCGTCGGGGCTCTATGCCGGAAGAATCCTGATCAGGATTATCCTAATGCATTCTGAATGGAGAGAAATCCGTTCAGGATGCATCAGGATGTCTTCAGTTCCGGAACGGAACGTTTTTTGGCCGGAGAAAATACCGCAGCATGCTGCGCTTTTTGCTCCGGCCAAAAATCCGGAACACTTGCCGCAAGGCCGGATCCGGAATTAATGCCCATTGAAAGGCATTGATCCGGATCCGGCCTTAAGCTAAACGTCGTTTCGGCGCATTGCCGGACCCGACATTTAGCTTTTTCTGAATGGTTACCATGGCTGCCGGGACGCTAAAGTCCTGGCAGCCATGGTAAAGTGTAGCGGGGAGCGGGGGAGCAGTGTACTTACCGTCCGTGCGGCTACCCGGGCGCTCCAGAGTGACGTCAGGGCGCCCCAAGCGCATGGATCATGTGATCGCATGGATCACGTCATCCATGCGCATGGGGCGCCCTGACGTCATTCTGGAGCGCCCGGGGAGCCGCACGGACTGTAAGTATACCGCTCCCCCGCTCCTACTATGGCAACCAGGACTTTAATAGCGTCCTGGGTGCCATAGTAACACTGAACGCATTTGGAAGACGGTTCCGTCTTCAAATGCTTTCAGTACACTTGCGTTTTTCCGGATCCGGCGTGTAATTCCGGCAAGTGGAGTACACGCCGGATCCGGACAACGCAAGTGTGAAAGAGGCCTAAGTTGTTTTTTTTTTTTTCTAAACACCAGTTAGCCTGGAAATTTCTCCTATTGTTGGATGTTCTATATGTTTACCTAGTTGATTCATTTGATATCAATTTACCGTTCACACTGGCATCAGACGGTACAGAAGCTTACTGACTCCAATTTAAAGCATAGAAAACCCACTAAAATCAGTGGGGAGGTTAACCTAAGTTTTTTTTAAAGGACTAGAAAAAAAGAAATCTGACAACATGAACACAGTCTTACATACAAAAAAAAAAAAAGGAATTCAATTCTCAGCTGTGTGTTAACACTGGAAAAGGCAGTGATGCATTGTCCATTTACCTTGGTACCGAGATGACTGTTCAGCCTTCGTGGGACGGAGTAGGTACTGTTTGAGCTCATAACACTGGCCGTATCATGATCCCCACGAGTTGCGCTTCCCTATCAATACAAACGCAGCAGAATGTGAATCAAGGGCACTTTCAAATGTCTTCATTCCTAATTAAATCAACTAGTGCATTCTGCTCAACTCTAGTAGATTTCAGCAACGCACAAGCCAGGTACCTATGAAGAGGTCTCCGCTTACAACAGTTCACTTGTCCGCTGTCCATCCAAGCAGCCATTCTTACAGCGTGGCATTGCATTCTGACAAGCGGTCATCTACGGTCATGGGAAAAAGGAATCTGAACATTTGATTTTTTGCTTTTATCCCTTTAGTACTCAAGGACTAAAAGGTTAAAAGTATCACAAACAACATACTTAAAGGGACTCTGTCACCACTTTCTAACCCCCCCTTTTAAAAGTATTGTTATCTCCATGGCGCCCCTGTGATTACAAAGGTGTTGTTAGAAGATAAATTCGCCGTCTCCTTTTGATAAAAAGAGCTTTTATCTAACCTGTCAATCTTCTTGATAAGGTGCCCAGGGCGTTTCTGTTGGTCTCAAGCTGCCGCCCGCCGCCGCCGCCGTTGGTGCCCAGCTCCTCCCCTGATGCTTTCAGCGCCGCCTGAATGTAATGAAATACACCTCCGGCTCTCGCTCAGTGCCCCCTCCTCCTTTTCAAAGATCCCGCGCGTGCGCACAGGCCTGTGCCTGATGCGCCCGTGCGGACATTTACAATCAGCCTCATTGAGCGAAGTGCGCATGCGCGCACTTCGCTCAACCTCCTCATCAGACGAGCACTGCAGCCAGCCAGGCTGTGGCTGGCTGCAGTGCTCGTCTGATGAGGAGGTTGAGCGAAGTGCGCGCATGCGCACTTCGCTCAATGAGGCTGATTGTAAATGTCCGCACGGGCGCATCAGGCACAGGCCTGTGCGCACGCGCGGGATCTTTGAAAAGGAGGAGGGGGCACTGAGCGAGAGCCGGAGGCGTATTTCATTACATTCAGGCGGCGCTGAAAGCATCAGGGGAGGAGCTGGGCACCAACGGCGGCGGCGGCGGGCGGCAGCTTGAGACCAACAGAAACGCCCTGGGCACCTTATCAAGAAGATTGACAGGTTAGATAAAAGCTCTTTTTATCAAAAGGAGACGGCGAATTTATCTTCTAACAACACCTTTGTAATCACAGGGGCGCCATGGAGATAACAATACTTTTAAAAGGGGGGGTTAGAAAGTGGTGACAGAGTCCCTTTAAAGATTTTTATACCCATATAACTAATGTGTGCTGCATTACGTGGTATTGAGAGGTCTCTGGATTGAAACTGAAATTTTAAATATTGAACTCATCTGAAGCAAGACCTGTGAAAGATGCTCTACATGAAAGTGTCATTCTACATTTCATTTATTACACTATTGTAAAACTATGAACGTGCAAGATACAGTAGTGAAAATTAAAGGGGCTGTCCGACCACCACTGCAATTGTAGTTATGTTCCCAAATCTGTTGGGCCTAAAAAACGAAAGTCACATATTAGTCACCGGCGCACCGCTGCCTCGTTCTGGTCTGCTTTGGACTGGAAATGTGACTTCCCGCTCGTCATCCTGTGTACCGCTGCAGTCACTCACTGCCCTAAGGGACATGTCACAACTGACAGTGACATGCATGCAGAGAATGTCACTGCCGCAGCCATTATAATGATGCTGGCGGTACAGGAGCGGCAGCGGAGTATTGCTGCTTTTGTTATTTAAGACCACTTACAGCAGCTGCCCAAGTTTGTATTTAACTCGCACAACCCATTTAAGGCTACCTGTGTTCCATCTTCAAACCACAGTATTGCTAAGAAGCTTAGCTCTAGATTTTAATATATACTTAATTTAAAGAGATGGTGTTTACTTGTTTGAGCCACTGTGACTAATGCACAGAAGAAAAAGAATAGAAGAAAAAGGAAATCAATATTCAACACCCCCTTCTTTTCAGAAAGCCATTAATCAATGTCACCCTACAGCTAGCAAAGGGACCTAATCTTTGTAACAGTTATGAAGAATTGTCCAGCCCCTTGAAATGTGTTACCTCAAGCTGAGAATGCTATAAAACAAGCTGAGTAACGTTCACCTTACTAATTCCCCATTGCTACCATGCGGCCACTTCCCAGGTCCCCCTCCAATCTCGGTATCCTGGCCTCCATTGATGACGTTGTAGCAGACACCACTGAGGTCAGCCATCCTTGGAGGCCAGGATGCAGAGACCAGTGGGGAACCTGGAAGGCAGCAGAAGGGTATCTGTGGGAGTCAGTAAGGCAAGTGTTACTTATTTTATAGCATTTTAAGCTATAGGTAAAAAAAACTTTAAGGGTCTGAACAACCCATTTAACCACCGGCGTTTGACTTATTTTTGGAGGAGACATGATGAGATGAAATGCTGGTGACTTACTGGATTGCCTGATGAGCACTTACCTGAATCTAACTAGTTTCTAGACAATACATCAATTATCATATAGTCTTGAAAAAAATAATCCACGATAGATAAAGACATCTAAGCCTCTACATATTGTTTTAGCAGCAATTCCAAAAGATACAGTTAGAACAGAACCCAAGCACAAAAGGCATAGTATGGAGGGTGCTCCTTTTGTTCCTCCTCACAAGTCACAACAACATAAAATATTCACTGGTCCAGAAACATAGAAGCATACGGCCTCTGTCTCAGGGGATCGAAGGGATTACAGCTCGATCCATTAAGTCATGCAGTGATTAACCTTCTCCACCCCTGCAGCACTCAAGGACCAGAAGATTCCCCAGATGTCCCATGAAAGACCCTATTGCTCTAGCCACTAGCCATCTGGCTTCAAAACACTATTCACATACAAAATGCATCGGCACAATGGTGGGGATTTCTGTAAGGTTGTATCTTCTAAATATGGATCTCCTCTAATTTCCTCAAATAGTTCTCCAGCCTCCTAGATGCCTGCTGTATCTGCCTAAGGGGCCCCCTCTGATCGATTAATCATCCAAATGAGAGGTTTTCTTCTTCAATACAGCTTAACAGGTTGTCTATAGGAGCTAAGTACCATCTTTATTTATATCCTTCTATTTTTGTTACTCCCTACGTCTATTTACTTTATATCACCTCCTGATGAGCTGCCGTGTCCAGTTGAAACGCGTTGTTTTTTTTTTTGTTTATACATAATAACATCTGTATGTGTTCTTTGTCTTCCTCTGGATTTATTTATTTCCGATCCAGGTTTGTGAGAAGGGCTTCACTAGGGCAATAGAGAGACCTAGGTACTGGGGCAGGATATCTCCACCATCAGGGGATATCCCTGTGCACAGGATACTAGACCTAAAGGTTATCTATGGAAAGATTTTTCCCATTGATCAACCTAACTACCCCCAGCCTTCCTTGGTAATATTGATTCTATTGGTCCTACCTAATGTTTATCCTATCTATAGTAGGAGTATTGTGTAGAGTATCTATCTCGTATAGAATATCACTTGAGCAAACTGGTTTTTGCTCTGTAACCCAGTTAATAATAAAGGTATAGTTTTAAATAAGCACATTAGTTTCTACTTTTTTCTAAGTTCTTCATACAAAATATTTTATAACAATTTTGGTAAAATAACCGTTTAGTGCATAAGATATTAAACAAGGTTTATGCTTTACAGTACATTTTCAGTAATATTTTCCTATTCATTTCTGCACTTAGACATAGAAGGACAATCATTACTACCGCCGTTGAGTTTAGAGAACATTTGGAAGTGTCAAAGAGCAAAGACACCAAAAACTGGAGACTGGAAATTGTCCTGTTGCTTTATCCAAATAACAGTACTTGAAAGTTAGGACCAGGAGCGGACTTGGCCATAGACCCTATTTCCCGGTGGGCCAATGCCCAGGGGGCTGCCTGAATCCTCCTCACTGCTGCCGGCACAGGTACATAATGATCTGATGCTTTCAGCATTAATTAATGTCAGGAGCATCAGGTACTTATCTACCTGGAAACACCTGCAAGTGCCCTGCTGAACTCAGCTGAATCACTTTCCTTAGGACGGTGATGCAGTGGAATAATGCGAGGGTCGCGGTATTTTGTTCTGCAGTGTGGCATTTACTTCTGTCGAGGCAGCATTTTGTGCTACACTGGGGCGGTATTTTGCTACACTACAATATAGCAGCCCGCACCTACTTCTGTTGGCTCTGCCGACTTGTGTTGCCACACCTTCTGCCTACAACATGAGGCCACTTTTAGGTTTTTCCAGGGCCACATTAAGTTCCCAGTCTGCCCGTGGTTAGGAGGGTAATATGATCTGTTACTGCTGTTTCAAGCAATGGACCTATAATATAATAGGTCTCAAAAGTATCAGCCCTGACTTCTATTTCTTAGTCTCTATGCTGTATTTGCCATATAAAACACTGATATAGGACTTAAGCCTCATGCACACGTCCGTGGAACACGGACCGTGAGATACCGGCCTGGATTCCTGCTGAGTGCAGTAGCGCACGGCATCATTGGTTGCTATGACGCTGTGCACTTCGTGCCGCCGCTGCTGTACTGTAATACACTGGTATAGATCATACGAGTATATTACTGTACATCAGCGGCAGCACAAAGCGCACAGCGTCATAGCAACCAATGATGCCGTGCGCTCCTACACTCAGCATGAATCCAGGCCGGTATCTCACGGACATGTGCATGAGGCATTACAGGGGTTGTGCAGACATACTTTGCCTTCAATCTGACAACACACCACCGGATAGTTGACACCCAAAGAGTATCCAGCACAGGTCTTGGTTAATTAATAGGATCCATGCAAGATACTCACTGGGCATGGGGTGGCTGGCTTGGCACCTGTCCTATGCAGTGGTGTTTCCCCATGCCTACACGGTGCCTTTGAATTTGGCACAATGAAAAATGGAAAGAATCCTGGACAAAATATATGACCCAAGGAAGGTGTGAACCTAGCCCAAGATGTCATTTGTGCATATTTCTTTCCTAGCCTCATAGGATGTAAATCTCACAAAATATGTGAATGACACACAGTATGTTGTCTAATTAAAAACAATAAAAAAAAAAAATGTAAAAAAAAAAATGCATTTTGGGGCAGATTTAATAAAAAGCTGTACAGCAGATTGCTGGGATACAGAAGTAGCAAATTTGTGTTGGCCCTTAGTGGAAGGGGAGAGCCCCACACGTTTGACATAATTTACGCCAGAAAATTGGTGTAAATTATAACCGAGATCTACACCAGCCCATAGACTGTTTCATTTCAGTTTCTGGTGCCTGGACAGTACAAGATGCAACAAATTTAGGCCTCATGTACATGAACGCATTCTCTTTCCGTGTCCGTTCCGTTATTTTTTGCGGACCGTATACAGAACCATTCATTACAATGGAAAAAAACACAGAAGTTTTCGTATGCATTCCGTTTCCGTATTTCCGTTCCGCAAAAAAATAGAACATGTCCTATTATTGTCTACATTACAGACAAGGATAGTACTGTGCTATTAGGGGAGAGCTGTTCCGTTTGGCAAAATACGGAATGCACACGGACGTCATCCGTATTTTTTTTTGTGGACCACAAAATACATACGGTCGTGTGCATGAGGCCTTACTGAGAGGCATGTCTCTTGATAAATTTGGTGCATCTTACTCTAGTGAACTTTTTACTTTTTTCTTGCCAAGGCTAAAGTCTAAAATTCCAGTGTTTAGTAAATGTTCTCCTTTGTCTCTGGTGCAAGTCTATCACAGATTTTAAAATTCAGAATTAAAAGTCCCAGTGTGGGAATAATAATAGTATGGGCCAAACCATGTACATGGTCACCTGTTCATCTAAGTGGAGGCCATCCTTTACTACTGTACACTTCCCTGCAGTGGGCACGTCATGTGAAATACATGGCCTCCTGCAGCCTTCCACCAGTGAAGGTAGCTGATTGCCATTTTCAGTAGCAGAACATCGCAGTCAACTGATGGCTGGGGTGGCATACTTTAAAGAAGGGGTTAGTCAATTGAGAAAACCATCATATGGCAATGGTTAGAACTGTTGATGCACAGTCCACCAGAAAGTGCTACATACCAGTTTTACGGGCTACAATCTTCTATACTCCTTCTGTAATAAGCATAGTCTACACTACACAGGAGTGTTGACCTGTAAAGACCCCACCCCCTGATAATGTGTTAAAAAAATAAATGCTGTTTCAATATCTATTTTTATTCTATATCAGGTTCTTAAGAGTTTTTTTTTTTCTTTTTTATATGCTGCATTTATCTCAAAGCAATTCAACCAGTTCTAACCCCTTTTCCCTTTCACCAGGCGTGGACATGCACATATGTATACATGATTAAACAACCGGCAGCTTCATTATAATTCATTATTAATCTTGTTAATTTGTCGTTTTGTATTACTCTTCGTGCACGCCGCACAACACTTTTTAAGCCAATACAAGCAATCCCTTTATACCACGGCAATATCAGGAACATTTCTTTAGTGATCCAAAGCATATTAACAGGCCATGGAGAGGATACATCTCTGACAAGTCTCTGACTCCAATTACTTTCCTAATCTGCTCAAAATTAGCCAGCCTGTTAATGGACGTCGTACCTTCCAGTAACTGGGAAAAAAAGAACTAAAAAATACCTGCAGTCTGCCCGAACAAAGAAAACGATCAGCAGTTTGGCCCCAGAGAAATGACAGCTTGTCAGGCTAATTCCTGAGCTCTGTGCAGCATTCGCTATCTAGGAACATTACAAGGAGTAATATACATTTTCTTTCACCTGGCCGTTTCCAGCAGAGCTGCTTGTGGCGACGTCTGAAGTCCCTTGTCCGTCAAGAGGCTTCTCTGCATCCCGGGTACCAGCTTCATGCTTGTTCTGCGGTGGCCTCTGCAAGAGCGAATAGGAGTTACATGGAGAACAGTGCAACAAAGCAAATCTCCACAACTCGCAGACTCCCCAAACTGTCCAGGCACCAGGTCAAGGCTGGTCCATAAGCCTCCTGGACCAAGCTCTGTAACATCCTAGAGAAGAAGGACCAAGGATTAGGCAGTCCAGACTGTGAGCGTAGGCGTGAAGCTGTGATGAAAAGGACGTGTGCCGGCTGGGGATTACAGCCCTGCTAGACAAAGGATGTGCTGCGAGACAGGGGGAACCATCCTCCACCAGCTGAGCTCTAGCACAGGCACAGGGATACTGAGCGCGCTCTAAGGCACCGTCTTTGCTGCAGCGTCACATGACCTCATGCATCTTTCAAGGCCACAACTGTTCAGTCGAGGGTAATTGTTTGCTATGTACTCCAGAAGACAGTCAAATCACATTAGAGAACATGCCCGTGGTAATTTTATTTAAAAACTATTATGAAGTACAATTTCAGAAAGCATCAGACTGAACGGAGTAGACTAATGTTTTTTGCCTGAAAATATGTCATTACAATTAGATACATTTAATACCCTATACCGATTAATATAAAATACTCAACATCATTCACACACTATTAAAGCAATGTGGGGGGGGGGGGGGGGGGGTGTTTCCTTAGGCCTCATGCACACGACCGTTGTTTTGGTCCGCATCCGAGCCGCAGTTTTTGCGGCTCGGATGCGGACCCATTCACTTCAATGGGGCTGCAAAAGATACTGACAGCACTTTGTGTGCTGTCTGCATCCGTTGCTTCGTTCCGTGGTCCGCAAAAAAAAAAATATAACCTGTCCTATTTTTGTCCGTTTTGCGGACAAGAATAGGCAGTTACATTAATGGCTGTCTGTGCCGTTCCGCACGGATGCCATCTGTGTTTTGCGGATCCGCAATTTGCGGACCGCAAAACACACAACGGCCGTGTGCATGTAGCCTTGGGTTGACAGATTGCTGAGATAATTGCCATGCATAAATTATCTGACCATCAGAACATTTTGGATCACTGTATTTCCTGTGATGATAGTGTGCGAGGGGGAGGAGGTAAGAGAGAAAGTCTCGTTATAGGGGATAGCAGAGCTGCCTTTTGTCAGCATGACAGCAATTTGCTCATCTTAGCAAAAATTCGACATCCAAATGAAATGCGCAGACCAAACCCTGGCTAATGATCAGACGTCTCTCTGGTCGGCTAATAAACCGTTTTGGTAATCCGGCTTTAGTTGTTAGTGGCGTATAATAAGACCAAAGCAGAACACATCAGTCACGTATTACGTGTGCTCGCATCCCTCTTCCTATCAATCATAACCATTAACTGCCCTCGCTGCTTCTCTGACCTACTACTGTCCTCTCAGATAATCTCCACCAATACGTGATGTGACGATTGCCTTCACATGTCCCGATGTAGGGCCGCAACGAGCGCCGATTGATGATATAGCAAACTGATCAGCGCTGGTGTGAAGGGGTTTCTAGGACCCAGCAGAACACCTTAATTAAAGGGAATCTGTCACCAGCACCTTGGACAATTACCTCCAGTAATACATGAGTAGTACTGCAGATAAGGAGTCCAGATTGCTCCTCCCGCATTTAACGCTGCATTGAAATACATTGTCATCTCCATTATGAATGAAAGCGTGGCAAAACTGCCTTAGTTGTCCACAGCAACCAATCAGATTCCACCTTTCATTTTTCAAAGCTCTGGTATAAAGGGAAAAGTCTCTTAGTTGCCCATAGCAACCAGATTCCACCTTTCATTTTTCAATCTTCCCCTGTGTATTTCAGCTCAGCTTTGAGTGCTGACAGTGGGGGCAATGGGGCTGCAGGAGGAAAGAAATGGTGATCTGCACTTCTTATGTATGACTGCAGATGAGGACCCATGCACACAAACGCATTTTCTTTCTGTGTCCGTTCCAGGGTGGATTTGATTTAAATCACTAGTCAGTAAGGCTTGATTTAAATCATAGTTTTCTACATAAAGACTAATTCTTGCTGGTATAACTTATAATATGCAAGTAGATGAAGATTTTTAGACTAACTTTTCATATTAGTTTGATTCTGTATTCATAGCTTTGTAGAAGTTCGGATGATTAAGGTCTTTTTCTCAACTCTGTTCATGTTTTTTTTTTTTTTTTTTTAAAGAGAATAATCTAGACATGCAGCAAAGTCTCAAATAAGACAGTTACCACAAATCCATGAATTTCATTATATACGGTAACATATCAATAGGTCATATAAAGTGAAATAACATGATGAAAAATAGCAACAAAAAAAAAACTATGTTAACACTATATTCCTGATTATAGTTATTATATATATATATATATATATTTTTTTTTCTTTTTTATTCAATAATCATCTTATTCTTGCATTATTATATTGGTTAATTACATATAAATATTTCCCCAACCCCCGTATGTCCGTTTCGCAAAAAATCAAATAAGGTAAATAGAATATCTCCTATCATTGTCCACATTACGGAAAAAAATAGGACTGTTCTATTAGGGGCCAGCTGTTCCGTTCCGCAAAATACATACAGTTGTGCGCATTAGCCCTAATCGGTGTTTAAACAGCACGATCTGCTGTCGGGTAACGAGGATTTTTGTGTTAGCACAAAAGATCCAATTCATCGCCAGATGATCACTAACGAGTGTTACTGTTAATGCTCGTTAGCAATGATCTATTATTTTCTCAGCCTGTGTAAAGGGCCCATTACTAAGAGGGGCCCTCTGGTTGCAGAGCTGAGACTGTCTGCTGTCCATACAAAGAAGAAAGTTAAAGGGAAAGTGTTGTGAGAAAATGACCAAAGCTATATTTTTATGTTAAATAAATTTATTTTTTTATGCTATTTTTTTATTTTCCTTGTCAATATCTATTAAAAAAAAAAAAATCCTGCAGTTTTGGCACTGGCCACTACTTGGTCTATACACTATTCACTTTTCAGCAGACAAGATTAGAATGACAGATATCACCTATACATACAGATAACACAGGATCCACCATTCAGAATTGGTGATATCACAGCTTATCTACTGCGTTCTGACCTCCGCACAGATCATGTCTAGAAGACTCTCCCAAAGACGTCAACGAGGCCCCCTCCTCTTCATTAGGTCTATGGCCTATTACGGCTGCTGTAAAGAACAGCTCAGGCAAGATGACTGCCCCCATAATCATGTTCAGAAAATAGAGTGATACACTTGCAGGCTATATATAAAGGAGTCTTTGGATAAAAAAAAAGGCATGTGACATCATTTCGGACCACACGGAGAGAACGTTAGCGCGTTTTGGCAGCTTAGTGCCACAAGCTACAGGATAAAAGCAGAATAAACTAGCATTCCTCAAGGCCGCTTGATTTGGTATGTGATTTAATAAAGCTCTCATTATACATCCAAATTTAGAAACCGAATTAGCATTATTCAAAATGTCAAAGGCACGAGGCGGGCACAACGGAAGCAGCTAAAGAGTACTGTGCCAGGAAGAAAGTGGCGTCATTACATGGTATTTATCCAAAGCACACAATAAGCCTCAACATCTGCTCGCTGCCACCTATACACAAAGCTGACTGCAGTCCTCCATGCAATGGGTTCTGGGGACAGAAAACTAATATAATTATTGTTAGCACACATAACCAGACATAAAACGACTCCGTGTAAGCTCACAGGATCTAGTAATAAATTCTAGAGCACATTAACCAATAATGCCATCTTCTGCACCAATGGTAGATGGCGAGAATTCCATCTGATTTACTGAAAGGCACAAGACTCTTAATAAATCCGGTGCATTCAGAATTGTATCACTGTTTGAATTTCTTTTTACTGGTTTAATATATGCAAATGAGCATCTAGGAGTAACAGGGGCGTTAACGTTACTCCTACTGTACTGCTCCTGTGCCGTATACTGTTGCGCACGTCACAGTGTGAGACTTTAGAAGTTAGGGCCAGGCAGGCGCAATCACATTTTCACTGCCTGGCCCTGTGAATCAAAGTGCAGAGGGCGCTAAGCATCTAAGTGTAACGGCAACGCCCCCGTTGCTCCTAACGACTCATCTGCCTATATTAAAACATCATTTGTCTCAGCAATATGAACACATATGAACATGGGACCAACACAGATGTCTTCAAGTTGTCAACCATACATGTAACAGGTCAGCCAGTGTCATAGCTACAAATCCGCTGACATTTGTCCTTTAAACAATAGGCCATTTTCTGATGACACATTCCCTTTGATCTGACAGCTTCCCTGTACACGCGGTAGCTGCTTCCTGGGCCAAGATTAATAAACTGGCTTCAGCAACCTTCGGTTGTGAAACTACAACTCCCAGCATGCACACTTGCTCAGCCGTTTCTGTAACTCCCATAGAAGTAAAAGTAGGATTTGTGGTTTCAGAACAGCTGGAGTGAAAAAGGTTGCCGATCCCTGCTGTAGATGGTGTAACCCTAGGAAGCATGATAGCATGTCCGTATACCGTGTCTGTGCTTGGTGTCCAGGAAACGCCGATTTGACGCAGGTTCAGTACTTCTCTAATAAAGGCAAAAATTTGGGCGCCCAAGCTGAACTATTAAATATCATTAAATAATGATTTATAATAGTTAAGCTTGGGTGACAGAATTTTTTGCCTCATTAGAGAATGTCTAGATGTACACCCGTTTTATCACAGGGCCCATATGCTGGATGATGAATCTGCAGTAAGGCTACACACTTGGCTAACTTTATACCAACTATTGGTTGGCATAGTTTGTGACAATGTTGGCTCATCTTAGGCAATGCCCCTTTGGCCATGAGCTAGGTACAGAGGATTTCCCTAAAAGTATATGCGCAAAATGGGCCCCATGGATGCTCTGCATAATACTTATGCTCTGCATATATCTGCTTTCAGTACAAGCAGTGGCTGATGTATGTGGTCTCGGGGGTCAGTCACACCACTGCATTTTGTAAAAAAAAAAAAAAAAACAGCAAACAGCTGAATAAGACGCCTCATGCAGCCTTAGGCTAGGTCTACACGACGACATTTGTTGATTTGACCATTTTTATAATGATAGTCTATGGTGTCGCCCTGCGACAATGGATTTTTCTGCAACTGTCGCGTCGCAGTGCAACACCATAGACTATCATTATAAAAATTGTCGCGTGACATTGATGCGACAAAATGTTGCGCAACACATGTTGCAGTGTAGTTGTGCCCTGTGTGTCGCGCAACACATGTCGTTGTGTAGACCTAGCCTTATAGTAAGGCTAGGTTCCACTGCAGATTCCGTCAAAAAAGCAGGAGAAATTACTGCTGCATGCAGCTATGTTTTGTCTGTCAGGAACATGGAAAACTGACGGATCCTATTATAGTCAACGGGATCCGTTGTCACAGTTTGTGTCCTGCACACAGTACCAGTCAAAAGTTTGGACACAAGTTTTTAATGTTTTAGATTCTTCAAAGTAGACTTATTGCATTGATGACAGTTGGCACACTCTTGGCACATGAGGTAGTCACCCGGAATGTTTTTCAGTTACCAGGTATTTCTTGTCAAGAGTTAATGGAATTTCTTGCCTTCAAAAAGTGTTTGAGGCCATCAGTTGTGTTGTGCAGAGGCAGGGCTGGTACATAGCTCCTGTACAGTGTTTAACCCTATTCTACTACTGTTCTAACCCACATTATGGCCAGAAGCACTCAATTAAGTAAAGAGAAACGACAATCCAACATTTCTTTAAGACCTGAAGGTCAACCTAGAAAATTTCCAGAACTTTGAAGATATCCTCAAGTGCAGACATGAAAACCATCAAATGCTCTGAGGACCGCCACAGGAAAGACCAAGAGTTACCCCTGCTGCAGATACGTTTATTAGAGATACCAGTCTTAGGCCCCTTTCACACATGCGAGTTTCCCCGCGCGGGTGCAATGCATGACACGAACGCATAGCACCCGCACTGAATCCTGACACATTCATTTCAATGGGTCTGTGTACATGAGCGGTTTTTTTCACGCATCAGTTCTGCGTTGTGTGAAAAACACATCCTGTTCTATATTCTGCGTTTTTCACGCAGCCCTGGCCCCATAGAAGTGAATGGGGCTTCAGTGAAAAACGCATCGCATCCGCAAGCAAGTCTGGATACAATGCGTTTTTCACTGATGGTTGCTAAGAGATGTTGTTTTGCAAACCTTCAGTTTTTTATTATGCACGTAAAAAAACGCATCGGCCGCACGGAAAAAAAGAAAAATGCAATCGCAGACAAAACTGACTGAACTTGCTTGCAAAATGGTGCGAGTTTTGCTGAACGCACCCTGATCCAATCCGTATCGTTCGTGTGAACGATAGGGGGCCTTTAGGCTACTTTCACACTCGCGGTAAGCTTTTCCGGCAGGCTGTTCTGGCAGCGGGAAACAGCCTTCCGGATCCGTACTACTGTTTGCAAACGTGTGCTGCCAGAAGTCCGCCAGGCCCCATTCACTATAATGGGGACCGTCCGGAGATCAGGCCGCGGCACGGAAAACATGCCGAGAGGCGGCCGGACAAAAAAAATGCAGGCTAGGTCACCAATTTCAGATCGGTGGGGCCCAAATCATGGAACTCACAAAGATCAGCTGTTGGAAGAGACCATAGCGCTCTGTGAGCATACAGGCCCGTTCCTAGGCCAGTGACGTCATGTTCATTTGTCACAAGGCCTAGACGTAGCTCAATTTTTTTTTAATCGCTTTTCTGTTCCTATAATGTAATGATAATGATGTGTCCGGTGTATTCTCTGATCGCTGCAATATTTTTTGTGCCATTTCGGCAAATAGGGGGTGAAGACTTGTGCTTATACTATCCTGCCCTTACACAGGGGATAGGACATAGTCTGATGACAGATCATTTTAACCCCAAATTTGGTTTTATATATTTTCCTTTGTTTATTACAGGAGTGAATACTTTAATGACATGCAAAGGGTTTCAATGTTGTGCGGCAACAATAAAGACGTAAACTTATGCAGGATTTCCGGAAGGTGTGCCTTCTGTGTTCAATACCCATGTTCAGGTTTTAGAAAATCCAAAGCAATAATTCTAAATAAAGCACCACGGTATATTACATATAAGGATGCATTCACATGGGTGTTTGCAGAGTAGGTTAGGTGCGTGAAGTGAGCAGTATACTCCCAGAGGCCAAAAAGTATCCTATTGGCCTCCCTTGGCTAGTATACATTGGTAAACCAATTAAATTTTTTGCTGTATTGAACAGCATAGTTGAAAATTACATTCCATACAGTGGTACCCTATAAAAAATGAAGTACCGTGCATATACTGATGCCTATACAGTAGCATAGCCCTGAGAAACGGCAAATGCAGTGTGAACGCACCCTTACAGAGGCAGCATGAAAGATAATTTGCTTTTGAGATTATGATATATTACTTGTAGAGTTGCACCAGTATCGAAGTTTCGATACTTTTAGACCCGGATCGATACAATACCGGGTCTTACTATTTAACGATTTAAACAGATTACATATCTCCACACCCAAAAAAGTGCAAACTATTAAAATATTTGAAAAAAATCTCCTATGCGGTGAACGCCGTAACAAAAAAAAAAATGCGTGGTTCGCCATTTTTTTTTGTCACCATGTCCCTCCAAAAATAGGATAGGACTGTTCTATTATGGGCCGGACTTTCTATAAAATGCGGAATGCACGCAGCTTTTTTGGCGTTTTATTTTTTTCGCGTGGTATCGAGTATCACAATACTTTTTTATGGTATCTAAATTGAATCTAAATTTTGGTATCATGACAACCCTAATTACCTGTTCAAGAAACAGACAAATATAAAGCAGCCATTCCAATTTTGCTAAATTGTCTTCTTAGGGTACTTTCACACTAGCGTTTTTCTTTTCCGGCACTGAGTTCCGTCCTATGGGCTCAAATCCGGAAAAGAACTGATCAGTTTTATCCCCATGCATTCTGAATGGAGAGTCAGTCCTTCAGGATGCATCAGGATGTCTTCAGTTCAGTCTTTTTGACTGATCAGGCTTTTCAGAAAAACGTAGCATGCAGTATTTTTACCTCCGGCCAAAAAGCCTGAACACTTTGACTGAACGCCGGATCAGGCCTTTTTCCCATTGACTTGCATTAACGCCGGATCTGGCACTGTGTGTTCAGTCAAAACGGATCCGGCTTTTGCATGTTAAACCCGAAAAATGTGGAAAAAAAAGTTAGTCCATAAATGGCGGATCCGTTTTTTCCAATGCATTTTTTCATTGTGATCAAAATCCTGATCAGGATTCAAATGTAATCCGTTTTCACACGTTTTTCCGGATCCGGCGGGCAGTTCCGGTGTCGGAATTGAACGCCGGATTAAAACAACGCTAGTGTGAAAGTAGCCTTAGCTACCAGGACTCTATACATATGGATGTAAAACACATACATAACATAATTCACTAACCTCAGATTCTACATTCTGG
Organism: Bufo bufo; assembly: GCF_905171765.1. NCBI lineage: Eukaryota > Metazoa > Chordata > Amphibia > Anura > Bufonidae > Bufo > Bufo bufo. The sequence goes on along the minus strand of NC_053390.1, from coordinate 165,033,010 downwards.
GTCTGTAGCATCTGCCGCATCCGGAATAGCTCCTTTTCAATTTGCTGAATTCGAGTAACTCTCAGCTGCATAAAAAACAAATCCGAAACGTTATCTATTGAGATTTTTTTACCGTGGACATAAACTGAGCTGCGCGTAGTGACTCATACTTGAAATGGAGAACAAAAAACTGCAATATACTTGTCCTCAACCAGTGTTCTGTTCTGAAAGCAAACTGGTAGCCAGTGACCAGTATGTTAAAAAAAATATAGTAAAAACAACATGTTCGCTGGACATACCATTGGAAAATGTTGTTTTACACAGATATGTCTTTTGATTTGCTTCATTCAACTACCTATGGCTAAAAATACAAATTAAAGGGGTATTCTCATCTGAGACAACGGGGGCATATCGCTAGGATATGTCCCCAATTGTCTGATAGGTGCGGGTCCCAGTGCTGGGACTCGCACCTATATCGAGAATGGAGTGGGGAAGGTGGTGACTGGAAAACCCCGGATTTCCCTGGGTCCGGCCACCACCAAGTGCTCTCACCATAGAAGTGAATAGGAGCATACCATCGCTCTCATTCATTTCTATTCATTTCATAGATGAGCCAGTGCGCGGCGATTTTCGGTGGCCCCATAGAAATGAATGGAGGGCGGTTGCGCATGTGCAATGCGCCCTCCAACACTTTCGGGGGTTCCGTTCTCATTGCAGGGCTCCATTCTTGTTGTCCACCACTGGGACCCGCACCTATCAGATGATGGGAGCATATCCTAGCGATATGACCCCACTGTCTGAGATGAGAATACCCCTTTAAAGTTTAACCAAATCAAACTGGTACAAAGCGCAGATGTAAGTCCAGACATGGCAGATAGTTTCAGAAAATCCATGCTTAATCTGAACAAAGGCTGCATATATGTGGCATGCAGGTTTTGTCGTGGATTTCACCATATGCAGTCGCAAAGGTGAAAATCCACAACTGTGGTGCGGATTCTGCAGTGCAAACCCACAGCAATCCCAATGCATCTGAACAAGGACTAACAGTAGATTTTACATAGGATACATTTAAAAATGACATACCTGTGCTCGTTTCTCCATGTCCTGACAGGTCCCCAATTGCTCCTCCATAGCAGCTCTAATCTGCCTGGCCTCAAATTCTAACTGTCTTCTGGTCATGTCAGTTTGTATAGAGAACTAAAGGCCACAAAAAAGTATGAAACGTTTAATGTAATTACGACATAACGCTTCTTCTCATATAGGTGCGCTATACTGATGAGGTTTATGTGGAAGGAGCATTGTATTTATGATAAATGCTTATATAGCACCGACATATTCTGCAGCGCTTTACAGACATTATAATCACGCTTACAATCTAAGTTCCCATTATGTCAGTATGTCTTTGGACTGAGGGAGGAAACTGAGTACTCGGAGTAAACCCAAGAAAACACGGGGACAACATACAAACTCCATGCAGATGTTGTTCGGATTCGACGCCAGCACCACAAGTACCAGTGCTAAGGCACCCATGCAGTTAAATATGGGAGCTGCATGTATACTATTTTCATAGTAATATAAAACCAGACTGATGTAAGGACCTTGATGTACACGAGATGAATTCAAAATGGCTGCCAGCAAACTGTCCTAGTATATGAGCAGGACTGGTTGCCTCCACTTGCAGAGTTGTCTAGGTGGGTGCGGGGGCCTCACTACACATTACACTGCTGTACAACAGATGGAAATTATGTGATCCTGCCTACGATATGTCATTATGGCTGAGCAGCCTGACAGGAAAGCTCACCAATATGTAGTCTATGCAGGTGCCGCCCCCCCGGCAGCTCTGAAGGCTCACATTTAGGGTCCATTCACACGTCCGTATGTGTTTTGAGCCGCATTTTGCGGACTGCACATCGCCAACACTGCCTTTTCTTGTCCGCAATTGTGGACAAGGATAGGACATGTTCTATTTTTTTGCAGAATGGAAGTGCGGATCTGCAAATGTGAATGCAGACAGCACATTCCGGCTCCATTGAAAAAGAATGGGTCCGCACCTGTTCCACAAAATTGCGGAACGGATGCGGACCCATGAATGGACCCTAAAGAACAGGTTGGTGGCGGCCATTTTAAATCATCCCTGGAGAACCCCTTTAACCACAACCATAAAGCATCAGAACAATATTGCCTCAATACACTAGAGAAACAAACGGCCCACCAGTCTCAGTAACGTGCACCATGTTCATCACGCAGGCTGTTCACAAATGACACTGACACACAAATGCTGCAGAAAGCTTGATAAATATGTTGCACAGAGAGCAGGGTTTTTTTCACACATTTTTAAAAAAGAAGTCTGGGGGCTTCATAAATATAACGTAGGGCCAGAAAGTTGTTTCTTACATATTTTCACCTGAAGATAATACATTAAGGGTGCTTTCACACGTTTCCATTTGGGAATATATTCCCAAAATGCATGCAAACTGGTGTCATTTTTATGAGGAATTCCTTTTTTTTTTAAACCTGGAAACAAGGTAAATATACAAAAGTGGTGGAGTATGGATTGGGTGACCTGTGGTTTGCTGAATGGTTGACTTTTTTGGACAAGGGGTGCATCAGTGAGACCCTTTAAAAAACATGGATCTGTTACATGGAAAAATAAAGGGATACTGCACTTTCCACACAGGAAAAAACATGGACAGTCATAAAATTTGACAAAATGTTTGCACTTTTAGGGGTGCATCAAAGGGGGCATAGATGCCTGTGATGAGATCATAGTCCTGCCACTTTACATATCACTAGTCAGACCACACATGGAGTACTGTGTACAGTTCTGGGCTCTTGTGAACAAGGCAGACATAGCAGAGCTGGAGAGGGTCCAGAGGAGGGCAACTAAAGTAATAAAGTGGAATGGGGGGACTACAGTATCCTGAAAGATTATCAACATTAGGGTTATTCACTTTAGGCCTCATGCACACTGCCGTTGTTTCGGTCCGCACCCGAGCCTCAGTTTTGGCAGCTCGGATCCGGACCCATTCACTGCAATGGGGCTGCAAAAGATGCAGACAGCACTCTGTGTGCTGTCCGCATCCATTGCTCCGTTCAGTGGTCCGTAAAAAATATATAACCTGTCCTATTCTTGTCCGCGTTTTGCGGACAAGAAAAGGCAGTTCTATTAATTGCTGTCTGTGCTGTTCAGCAAATTGCGGAACACACACGGACTCCGTGTTTTGTGGATCCGCGGTTTGCGGACCGCAAAACACACAACTGTCGTGTGCATAAGGCCTTAGAAAAAAGACGACTGAGGGGAGATCTAATAACTATGTATACATATATCAGGGGTCAGTACAGAGATCTATCCCATCAGCTATTTATCCCCAGGACTGTGACGAGGGGACATCCTCTGCGTCTGGAGGAAAGAAGGTTTGTACACAAACATAGAAAAGGGTTCTTTACGGTAAGAGCAGTGAGACTATGGAACTCTCTGCCTGAGGAGGTGGTGATGGTGAGTACAATAAAGGAATTCAAGAGGGGCCTGGATGTATTTCTGGAGGGTAATAATATTACAGGTTATAGTTACTAGAGAGGGGTCGTTGATCCAGAGTTAATCTGATTGCCTGATTGGAGTCGGGAAGGAATTTTTATCCCCTAAAGTGAAGAAAATTGGCTTCTACCTCAGAGGTGTTTTTTTTTTGCCTTCCTCTGGATCAACTTGCAGGATAGATAAACTATGGTGATATGTTTTGGTATAAATTTTTAGTATAGAAACCTATGCAACTGGCCTAAGGGTCTGTTCACAAAAGGCAGATTTGTTGTAGAAATGGCTGTGACTAAAAATCAACTCTATTCCTCTAAGTGGAGTGGATTTCTGCATGACCCATTTACATGTATGGGACACTAGCAGATATTTTTGCAACGTGTGAATACACCCTAACGTGTGAATACACCCTAACACCCTATTAATACCTGGAAAAAACATTCTGACTATGGTCTGACTGATATTTCATTTATTACATTTTCTATCCTTATCAAGCTTTCCATATAGCACCATATTTAGCAAAACTCCGCACCACTGTGCATTGGACAACCCTAGAGCAGCGACTCTCACTGTCTTCTCCCTATTCACAGCACATGTACTCTCGACCAAGCAGAGCATGCATGTGTATGGTGGGGGGGGGGGGGTTCAAGATAGCTGTCGGCTATCTAAAGTATATGGCCAGCTTTAGTTAAATAGGACATTCAACAATAGCGACCCGACACACAATATACAATAGACCAAACGTATATATAATAGACTAGTTATATATACACTGTAAAATAGGCTTTATCTTTTGAGAATAGAAAAAAAAAATGCTTGTTTGCATTTCAAGCTATTTGAACTAAACCCCATTTGCTGACACTCACGTTTTCAGTAAGAGGGAGGCCATCGATTCTTTTGGTGAGGTTCTGTAACTGGGCATAGTACCAGTCCTTCTCTTTTTCTTCTTTTTCAAGCTCAGCAATAAGTAATGACCTAAACAGAAAAGGAATATAAATATGTAATGACTGTGGATAAAATGATAGACATTGATGTCATTATAGTACCGGAAATCTATACTCCAGAATAAGCGGGTCGATGACATTTCTGCACAGTCACACACAATTGCCGGCCTGCACTAACAGTACCGAAGCTATTAGTTCTATCTGGCCGTACTAATTTGAACCTACTATATGCAGAAATCATTCAAGCAAAAACTACACGTAGAAAACGTTTCTCAAAAACGCCTACCGTGTGTTCCTGGAAGCTCTTGAAAACTGCTGCTTGGGAACTACCATGCTGACCACGGAACTCAACTTTCAGGGTATGGTGGTTGGCCTTCACTCCGGGCCCGGGCCCAAGCTGCTTTTTCATTTTCCCCCTCCCCAATGGGTTACTTTTTAGATGGCTCTTGACTGGCTGCTCCAATGAGTAGACAATGTAGACCCAAGGAGACCCAAGAAAAGAGTATTGAATAAGGGTCCATTTACACGTCTACAAAATGGGTCTACATCCGTTCCGCAATTTTGCGGAACAGATGCAGACCTATTAATTTTCAATGAGGCCGTAATGTGCTGTCCGCATCCGCACTTCCGTTCCGCAAAAAAATAGAACATGTGCTATTCTTTTCCGCAATTGCGGACAAGAAAAAGGCATTTTCTATGACAGTGCGGAAAATGCGGAATGCACATTGCTGGTGTCCGCGTTTTGTGGATCCGCAAAACACATACAGACGTGTAAATGGATCCTAAGAGGGCGCTTTTGCTGGTATACTGGTGTGCATACACTGCTCTGGCGGGCACTGTAGTAAGGGTATCTATACTTTAGGCATCAATGTTAGGAATTATGTGGATAATTGTGTGTGGTGGGCACAAGAGTGAGAAATTCTGTGTAAATGTCTTTACTGCACTGCCGTTATCTGTCCTATACCTTTTCATGGGCACAATAGTGGGTAAGGGCTGACAGACGGCACTCCTGTGAGGGTATCACATGGCCATAGTGTAGGGAAACTCTGCTGTGAGCACTACCACAAACCAGATTAAAAAATAAAAAAGCGTCAATTTAATGCTACTATTGGAGCAAGGCACAACCACTAATCCAACTTGTATACTGATTAGACTTAAAGGGGTTTTCCGGGAGTACAAGACTGATGACCTATCCTCAGAATTGGTCATCAATACCTGGTCGGTGGGGGCCCCGACTCTCAGCACCTCCACAGATCAGCTGTTTGAAAAGGCCATTATGCTCCATTGAGTGCTGTAGCCTCTTCGTAAGCTAGTGATGCCAACTCTTTCAGTGATATGACCTATGCAATGCTCAGTACCAGGAGTAATGTATTCCCAGAAAAAAACCTTAAAACGTAATTGCTATTTACCTCTCCTTTTCCAGCTCCTCCATGTATCCAGCGCTTTCTCTGCTCCCATTGACCAGCCCTCTCCTTGGAAAAGAACCCATTGGGACTGGGCTGCATTCCCCTGAGTGGCCAGAGAGGGAACCTTCTCTACTTCCATAGGAACGGAGGGACATTTTTGATTTCATCTTGACCCCAGGGAAGTTACTGCCATCCAAATTTAATTCTAAAAATAAATAAAAAAAATTAAAATAAATATGACTTACAATAGACATGTACCACAATGCAATACAAAAACATTCCCCTCTAAAATAATAATAATAAAAAAAAACAACAACAACAACGTGCAATCCAGGTCAGCAGATCCGTGGGAGGGGTGGTGTGAATGTTGCAGTAGTGATGCTAATGTAAAAGTGTGCCTGTATAACGGCTGTATGAAAGTGGCCACAGTAAATGTCTGTTAATTGGAAAACTAGCCACCACCGTCACAGCTCCAGGAGTATTGCATATCCAGGCAGATTCATATCAGGGCTTTAGAAAGCCTAGGTAACAACCCCAGTGGGACTTTTTTGGTTCTCATGCATAACTAATAAAATGGGCACCAGAACATTAAAGGGAACCCGTCATCAACTTTATGCTGACCTCACCAAGGGCAGCATAAAATAGTGACAAAAATGCTGATTTCAGCGCTGTGTCACTCATGAGCTATAAGTAAGTGGTTGCTGAGAACCAGCATCTTAATCATCGCAGCCCAGGCCTCGAAAAGAGTCAAATCTACCTGAGAAGAGTCCTGGTTATCCATAATCTCCTGCCCTCCCCCCCCCCATCTGCTGATGATTGACAGTTCTCTCCTAGAGAGAAGGGAGAAAACTAGGTAGAAGCCTGTCAGTCATCAGCAGGTGGGCGGGAATTCATGAATAACCAGGACTCTTCTCAGGTGGCTGTGACTCTTTTCCAGGCCCAGTCTCCAATGAGTGTGATGTTGGTCCTTGGCAACCACTTACTTATAACTTTTAAATGACAGACGGCTTAAATCAACTGACCTGTCTCTACTTTATGATGCCGTTAGTATGGGCAGCATAAAGGCGATGATGGGGTTTTGATCCCCTCTCAGAACATTCACCTAATGACTCCTTTCCAGATAAGTTTAAGAGGACCTTTCATGGGAATTTCCAGTTTATTTATATACCTTTCCTTGCGGGGTACCCCCCACTGATGCAGACACCCTGGTTGTTGCTTTTTTTTTTTTTTAAATACCACACCCCGATGTGCCCCCCTGTAGTTTTACCGCTCAGTATGTTAATTCTGAGCATCGGTACAGGGAGGAGGAGACGCCAGGCTTTCTCAATGGGAGTCTCCTTCTCCCTGGCGATCCAATCACAGCGGAATGTGTCACAGCCAGGGAGACGGGGAGACGTTTTTTTCTCCCTGGCTGAGATGCTCTTCGCTGTGATTGGATCGCGGCACAGCCCGGGAGAAGGACACGCCCATTGAGAAACCCTGGCCTCTCCTCCTGCCTGTACCGATGCTCAGGATTAACATACTGAGTGGTAAAACTGCAGGGGGGGGCACACGAGTGGCATTTTAAAAAAACAACAACCAGGGTGTCAGCATCAGCAGGGGGTACCCCATGAAAGGTCTTCTAGAATATGTACACCTTTGGGGGCAATTTTTTTTTTATTATTGCATTGCACTTTTTTGGCGCTAAAAATAATTTTTTCAATTGGTCTTTATTCAGCTTTGAATTTCTCTAGTGATAGGATCTTATCTCTGACATTATAAACACCCGTTATAGCTCAATTCTTATCTTACTGATAAGAATGTGGCTTAAATAAGTGTGACTTAAATTACCTTTTAGTAATTTAGAGATAAGGTTTATTAGATGACTGCACAAAGTGAAAAGTGACATTCATACATCTAGACAAACTGTTGTGACAGAACGGCTCAATATTTTTAATAAAGACCAATTAAAAAAAAATATTTTTAGCCCAAAATGAGTAAAATGCAATTATAAAGAAATTGCTGCCAAAGGTGTACATAGCCTTTACATTTGTATTTACTATACTGTGTGGGGAATAATGGGTTATGGGCAGATTTGGGACCCTAAACCAGCTGCATAAGAGTATATATTATATATTTATTAGTTCTAATCACCACCCTTTAACCAAAATAAAAATAAATAAAATAAACATAGGCATCGCTGCATCAGAAAACGCCCATACTAATAAAATATAAAAATATTTATCCCATATGGCGAATGGCATAACGGGGTAAAAAAAATATATATATATAAAAAATGGCCAATTCACCATTTTTTTTTCGTCACTACAAAAAGTCTTACACAACCTAAAATGGCATCTATGAAAAGTAAAGATCGCCCCGCAGAAAATGAGCCCTCACACAGCTCTGTACACATAAATTTAAGGCTACTTTCACACTCTCGTTTGGTGCGGATCCGTCATGGATCTGCACAAACGCTTCCGTTCAGATAATACAACCGCATCTGTATTATCTGTAACATAGCCAAAACAGATCCGTCTTGAACACCATTGAAAGTCAATGAGGGACGGATCCGTTTTCTATTGTGCCATATTGTGTCAGTGAAAACGGATCCGTCCCAATTGACTTACATTGTGTGTCAGGATGGATCCGTTTGCCTCCGCATCGTCAGGCAGACACCAAAACGCTGCAAGCAGCGTTTTGGTGTCCGCCTCCAGAGCAGAATGGAGACGGAACGGAGGCAAACTGATGCATTCTGAGGGGATCTTTTTCCATTCAGAATGCATTGGGGCTGAACTGATCTGTTTTGGACCGCTTGTGAGAGCCCTGAAACGGATCTCACAAACGGAAACCAAAACGCCAGTGTGAAAGTAGCCTTAAAAGGAAATGGGGGTCTGAATACGGCAATACAAAGTTTTTAATATTTTTTTTCAGTATTAAAACACGAGAAAAACTATACAAATGTGGTATCGCTGTAATCATACTCAGAGAATGAAGGGAACAGATCAATTTTACCACATAGGGAACACTGTATAAACAAAACCCCAAAAACTGTGCCGGAATTGCATTTTTTTCCTCCCCAATTACACCCCATTTGGAATTTTTTCCCGCTCCACATTACATCATATGCCATATTAAATGGTGCCATCAGACAGTACAACTTGTCCCAGAAAAAAACAAGCCGTCATATGGCTACGTGAGCGGAAAAATAAAGTTATGGCTCTCGGAAGGCAGGGATTGAAAAAGAAAAACGCAAAAACAGAAAATTGGTAGAAGCACTTATTTGGGTGGCACTCAAATATCTGATAATTGTCTGGTAAATCCGTATAGTTTCAAAAAAATCTATTTATTATTAGTACAAAATAGTCAATCATGAACTTAAACTTTAAAACAGCGATGTTAATTAAAAAAAATGCACAGCTTGCAAATGAAATGCAATTAATAAAGGTAAAAATAAAAAAAATAAATAAATAAGAATAGTCCAAAAATCCAGCGATTGGTGTGTTGCCTATCCACATATGGTTCTCATCAAATCTGATATTAGTGGTACCTTTATAGTGTTTTTAGATACTACGTTGTTGCCAAATGATCAATTTGAGACCTGTGCGGTGTCGATTGTGATAATAGCAATAAAATCGGTATATTGTTAATCTTCTGATGGCTCAAAGTAAAGCAAACGACACTGCGCCAGGCTCATGAGGTACGGTGTAATAAATGACAATTGTATTCCTTGAGTATGGTTCTACACGGATCATCAGTATAGTCATTGGGATAAATAGCCGATCATATAATTGGAAGCCGGTCCAGTACGGTGTAAATGGCTGATTCAGTGCGATGACACAGAGTAACAACAAGCTATACAGTCATCTACTGGTACGTTACCAATCCTGGGGATAGCTGTGCGAGAATCACGCCGGTAAGTAGATGGATCCGCTGACTGTATCCAGCAGATGTTAAATATTCAGATGCAGGCTGATTTCATTGGAGCCTGTTGTGGTCTCTCATTGCTTGATACCTGCTTGTGTGGCTGACTCTGTCCGTGGCGTCCCATGTGGTCACGCTTTAGTGCTCAGGTAGTGGCTTGTGTTCACTCCAAAGGCCGGTGTAGATACAATCGATTTTCAAGAAAAAAAAAAAACGAGCCTTCATAGTATTGGAGTAGTGGTAAGGATCGCGATCAAACTCTATTCACTGCACACAAAATACCAGACGCGTTTCGGAACCATGTGTATCTTCATGAGTGGCCTGATTTACCAGACAATTATCAGATATTTGAGTGCCACCCAAATAAGTGCTTCTACCCATTTTTAACCCAGTATACGGTGGGTGTGCCGTACGGGTTGTGCACCGACCCACGGTTATTTGATTGGGTAGAGCCGCTGGTAATTATATAAAAATTGCCTTGTCCTCTAAGGGTTAAAGAAAATTGAAAGGAGATGACAATCTGCAGATTAAATCCTCTCCACTTCAAGACCTTACTGCTGCTTAGCCAATGGAGAACTTGCATTAATTTGCTGCCAGTTATGCTTGTCCCCAACACATACATTCCGGTCTCAAACCGCTCTACCGAAGAACGTACAGGCCAAGACTGTGTATATGGATGGCAATGTTATATTTCCTAAATAAGAAGGGCAAAATTAACAACTGAATCATCTACTTGCTCCCTCTGCCCTGACTGTCGCAGCCGCACTTGGAACGGCCTGTTTGGCGTTTTCTGTCCGCAGCGAGGACAGATCAGATCATTTCCAGTCCGGGCTGTGCAGATGATGGGTGCTCAGAGATCACCGTATATTCTTTTCACATGGCAGCAATAAACATTGAGGCATTACCTTTTAGGCGTTCCAGGAGATCAATCTGACCGGTCGTGGTCATGGCTTCATCCTCAATGCTTCCTTGCAGCTGTTTGAGAACCTCCTGTAACAGAGAGCGCAGCACAATCAGCAGCCTGATAACCGGCCCAATGCACTCATTGCTCCATGAGCGGCCAGGGTGCACGCAGCACTGCAGCACTGAAACTGGAGATCACGCAGGCTGCTCCTGCGGGACTCTAAACTACACACTAATAGACGATATTGAAGCACTGGCACAAAGCCACTGGCGTCGTTTCACCTCCATACTGATCGGTAAGGCATATTTCAGGCTGAATGAAAGCTTGATGTAATGAGAATTTGACACAAACTCTTCACTTTGAATCAATACTGAAGCAGAGATCAGGGAATGGTCTAACTTGGATTCCTAAATGTAAAGGCCCCCATATACATATGTATAACAAATCTATAGATTTTGGCAGGACTGGCCAACTATCCTATTTGTATGGAGACCCCCTGATTCTCCCCCAGGTGACAGAGGGGAGATAGATGAAGGATGCTGAATTTTAGCCCCTGATCCTTTTGTCCTCGGGGTAGATATCTGGCAGCACTTACTCCCTTTTCCCCCTTCACAATAAATGCATGCTTCTTGCCACAGCAATTGATGGTGTACGGGCACCGATAACCTGCAGTTTTGTCAGGGTAAAGACTGGGCCATTGTCGGCCAATTCATCATTAATGAGCGTTCCTGAGAACGCTCATTAGCGATGATCTGCCACCGATTACAGCTCGTTTATCGGGAAATCCAGACTTTTAAAAGTCATCTTTTGCCGGAGGCAGATTGTGCTGTGTTATCACATTCTGATGCCGGCAAACAACTGGATAGCATTGGGATGAGCAATGGCATAATGATCGCTCCTCCCCAAGCTGTGGAGGAGATCGCCACATGTAATAGTTGCTGTCTCTTCTGCTAGCGGGCAGGCAATTTCTAGGAAGGAGCGCTTCCTACCGCCTGCCTGATTTGGCTGTCTAAGGCTAGTAGCACACTAGCATTAGAGATCCGGTAGGCTGTTCCAGCAGGGGACAGGCTGCCAAACCTCTGTGCACCCCGGCATTTCTGGAGGTTTGTAAGGCGCCGTCCGGTCCCATTCACTATAATAGATCCGGCCACATTCAGCAAATATGCACGCAGCCGATTCTTGACATATTTGCTGGAATGCAGCCTGATCTCCGCCAGTTCCCATTATAGTGAATGAGACCAGATGGAGCCTTACAAACCTCTGGCAGTGCCGGAGTGCACAGAGGTCTGGCAGATTGTGCAACTAGCCTAGTACAGCCTTAAAGGGTTCTCCAGGTAGTAAAAAAATTAAAATACTTAAATATTATTTTATAATAAATATAATCACAAATACCTTTCATTACTTAGAATGGCTTGTTTTGTCTAGGGAGCAATCATTTGGAGAAATTAAATGGCCGCTTTCCTATCAGTATACACAGGAGGAGAAGTTACTTCACCACAATGAGCCATAGTGCTGCCTCATCCTCCTCTCTGCTCTGCTCGTCAGGAATCATGATCCTGAATACAGGTGAATCTCTGTGGAATGGAGATGATGAGGAGACATAAGAGGAGGGTGAGGTGTGGCTGATGAGCAGCAGCAGTTGTATGCAGTATTCATTACCACAGTCTGTCCTGTCCGTCCTCTCTGTCCTGTCCGTCCTCTCTGTCCTGTCTGTCCTGTCTGTCTCCTCAAACTAAATTCCCCAGAGATTCAGCTAAAGTTCTTATCATCTGTATTCAGGATCATAATCCCTGACAAGTAGAGAAGGAGGAGGAGGAGGATGAGGCAGCTCTTTACCTCAGTGTTGTAAAGTAACTTGTCCTCATGTGTGATCAGGACATGTTTTGTGTGAACTAATGTGACAGCGGCCATTTTGTTTCCCTTGATGATTGCTCCCCAGACAAAATGAGCCATTATAAATAATGAAAGGTATTTGAGAATATATTTATAATAAAGTAATATTTTCATTTCCTTAATTCCCGGAGAACCCTTTTAAGGAAGCTTTCACACAGTCACAGTGTTTGGTCCGTGATCTCAATCAGAGATTATGAGTCAAAACCAGGAGTGAAGCCTCCACAGAGAGAAGGTAGAATGTAAAGATCTGCACCTGTTCTGTGTTTTTGACCTGCAACTGGTTATGGTTCACAATCACTGATGAAAATCACTGATCAAACACTTATTATGTGAAAGTGGCCTAATCCAAAAAGTGGCCATAAACATTTGATTGAAATATGTTGAAGTAGCTTATAGATGGATAGATAGTAAAGATTCAGCATAACTTGATTTCTACTCATTAAATCCCTATGCTTAGTCTATGGGTGGTCTGATCGGTGATTGACAGTCTTCCCTATATGAGAAAGAGCAAGGATTAAAAGAGTAAAATACAAGAGTTAGGCCTCATGCACGCAAATTGCGGATCCGCAAAACACATATGCCGGGCATGTGCGTTTGTGGATCGCTATGTTCTGCCCTCTGTTAGAACTGCCTATTCTTGTCTGCAAAACGGACCACAATAGGACATGTTAAAAAAAAATTACGGGGCCACAGAATGGACGTAATTGAAATGAATGGGTCCGCATTTAATCTGCAAAAAATTAGGATTGGGTGCTGACCAAAACCACGGTCGTGTGCATGATTCTTTTCCCACAAAAAATAAAAAAAATTAAATACACACATATATTTTGTATACAAAAAATGGAAAAGTAAAAAACATATACTCCTCTTCTACTGTGACATGCTGCCGCCACATTACACTCCATGTTCCCTTTAACTATAAAATGTCTAATTCTAATCTGTCACAATTTTACACCAGAGAACGACTACAGGGTAAAATTCCCCGTTTCCGGTCTTACTTAATTTTTAAAGACTTAGCCTTGGTTCCGATCATCCAGACCAGGGCTGAAATCCTTTCTATGTGCGTTCTCACAGAAATGTGCACGGCACAGCTGCAGACTGGCACACAGCGGCTAATCTGTACCGCCATTATACTGCCAGACATTTGATACCAGCAGTTGTCAAAATGATTTTGGTTACTAGTCAGGAAGCATGGAATTAGGCTACAGGAGACAATCCTGCCCTGTTCCTCCAGCATCACTACAAGTATGGCAGAAATGTTCTGCTGCATTTTTTACAGCTTAAATAATAAAAAATAAGCAATTTATGTCACTAGCAGAGTCATGTTCCCCCCATATGGCCACGGTATGGGTGATGCTGATGTCTGTGGTGGGGTGGGGGCAGCTGGGGATCTGGGAGGTACCTAAGGTAATAAAACTGCAATGATTTGTGTTGATGTTAAAGGTTTTAAAACTTTCTGATCTAAAGAGATCCTTATTTGTGATCGGAGAGTAAATGAAGCTTCTTGTTCACTAGGGGGCGCTACATCCCAATAAAAGAGGGCACATACTGAACATCTATATGGGCCAATGTTCAAATTCAATATTCCTGCTCATGGTAACCAGGTCAATCACAGCACAGAGGTATGCCCGACGGGTCTCACAACTTGTCACAATCTCAAATGCATCTCGCAAATCTTGCAGACTTTTTTTCAACAGGGCAAAATATAGCAAATAGATGTTTCCAACCAGATGTCCAATAATTATTGGTTGTAGCACACAAATCAACAGTATCTCCATTTTTACAGGCCATCTATAAAGCGGCTGCGCATATTGGAGACCTCTGATTACCTGACTGTACAAGCGCTTGTGCCCAGGCAGCTGCTACACTTCCGATATCTGAGGACCGGATAACACAGCAGCAACTGCACTATACTTGTGCTCATCTATATCTTCTAAATAAGACAGGATTCCTACAGGAGGTCGAACTACATTTTTTCCAGAAGAATAAAAATTGTCCTCTGACCATTTTTGAGGAGTATTTTTAGGCTACTTTCACATTAGCGTTTTTTTGCGGATCCGTCATGGATCTACAAAAACGCTTCCGTTACAATAATACAACCGCATGCATCTGTCATGAACAGATCCGGTTTATTATGTCTTCTATAGATATGACGGATCCGTCTTGAACACCATTGAATGTCAATGGGGGACGGATCAGTTTTCTACTGTGCCAGATTGTGCCAGAGAAAACAGATCCGTCCCCATTGACTTACATTGTGTGTCAGGACGGATCCGTCTTGCTCCGTACCACATCCTGGAAAGAAAAATGCTGCTTGCAGCGTTTTTTTGTCCGCGATGGGGACGCAACCAAAGAGAAGGGAATGCATTTTGGTGCGCTCCGTTTAGTTCAGTTCAGTTTTGTCCCCATTGACAATGAATAGGGGCAAAACTGAAGCGCTTTCTTCTGCTATTGAGATCCTATGACGGATCGCAATAGCGGAATTGAAAACGCTAGTGTGAAAGTAGCCTTACCCGAGAAGGAGTATGAAAGTTGCAGTAATTCAGATACATAATACGTAGCCTACATTTGCTCACTCCATCTGGAGTCTCTTTTGCAGACTTGGTCAAAAATACCGGACAAAAAAGCCTTGTATACAGGACTTTTGTCTGCTAAAAAGACAGGATCCCTAACAGACTCCATCATAGTCAATGGGGTCTGTTCAGCGCTGTTCCTGTCCGTTAGGCTGGGTCCACATCACATTTGTCACACATTTAATGGACACAAAAAACGTGTACGTTAGAGGATGCCTCAGGCAGATGCCATACTGTGGCATCCGTCAGTATAAAGTACCATTGTATAAGGCTACGTGCACACGAACGTTGTGTGTTTTGCGGTCCGCAAATTGCGGATATGCAAAACACGGATGGCGTCCGAGTGCATGCCGCAATTTGCGGAACGGCACGGACAGCCATTAATATAACTGCCTATTCTAGGACAGGTTATTTTTTTTTTTTTTGCGGACCACGGAACGGAGCAACGGATGAGGAGAGCACAGGGAGTGCTGTCCGCATCTTTTGTGGCCCCATTGAAGTGAATGGGTCCGCATCCAAGCCGCAAAAAGTGCGGCTCGGATGCGGACCAAAACAACGGCCGTGTGCATGAGGCCTAAAACAAACAAAAAGTACCAAAAAACATGTTTTCGCTGCACTTTGCAGGATGGAAAAACGTGGTACACTACACGTTCCGATCCTGCAGAGTCCTGCAAAAAAGTATAGATTTTTTTACAATGGAACTCTAAGGTGACAGATGCTACAGTATGGCATCTGAATGAGTCATCCGCTATATGTACGACATGTGCCCGATCCAGCACTTCTGTTATTTTTGTTGCTCTGCTTATCTAACAGAGCGGAACAACAGAAATAAATAGCGGTGGTGTGCATGTGCCCTAAGAGGTGAACCAATACTATGAGGAAATGGTAGCCAAATGATAAACTCAAGTCCAATATGGTGGATCCTCCCTGTACTTTATCACTTGTCTATAATAGCTTGCTGTGCATTCACTATACATTGCACTACAGACATACATCTGGACGTGTGTAATGATCATACACCGCACTACATACATTACACCCTGCGCTGTCACCTTGTTCTGCACTGGATGTCCAGGCTGTAGTTTTCCACCAAACTTCAGCTCCACTGCCACCATGTTCTCTGGTGTCCTCGGGCACAGCACACTATACCCCCCTTACTCCTGAGTACAGCGCCAACCTGGGAGCTAGCCCCCCTCCTTAGAGGTTCTGCCAGCCGACCCAAATCAACCAATAACAAAGCCCCTTGCTGTACAGAGCTTTGTTATTGGTAATTTCAGGCACCGGCAGCATAGCTGCTCTGCCCCTGCCGTTCACAGTGCACTCTGCGCTGAAGAAGGGCAGGGCAATGTCTAAGGCAGGGCTGGCCAACCTGCGGCTCTCCAGCTGTTGTAAAACTACAACTTCCAGCATGCCTGAACAGCCTACAGCTATCAGTCCACAGCAGGGCATTGTGGGAGTTGTAGTTTTGCAACAGCTGGAGAGCCGCAGGTTGGCTATCCCTGGTCTAAGGCATATCGGTACGCCTTAGACTTTTTCCAGAGAGTAAAATGTCCTGAACAGGCATCTATGACGCTTGTACAGGCGTTATTGCGACCTCTGTCTACAAAGTCAGGGGAAAACGGGGAAAGAACAATGGACTGAAATAGATGTCAGAAATAGATGAGAACTGTAGTCTGTTACCCCCAAGAAGGAGCACATAGAAAGCAAGTTTAAAGAGGACCTTTCACTACTTTAAAAACTAACCATATCAGTGGGCAGAGCGGCGCCCAGGGGTCCCCCTGCACTTACTAGTATGTCTGGGCGCCGCTGGGACTCCCAGGCTATGAGCTGTGCGCTACGATTGGCCAGCGCTGCAGCAAGGGACAACCCTAATACAAAAACTCCGCCCCGTACAACAGAGGGAGCTGCACACACCGGAGCCTATACCGGGCGAACAGAGCGGCGCCCAGACATACTGGTAAGTGCAGGGGGACCCCTGGGCGCCGCTCTGCCCACTGATATAGTTAGTTTTTAGTTTTTAAACTAGTGAAAGGTTCTCTTTAAGATAAAAAAAAAAACTAAAAAACATTTAGGATGCAGTATAAGGCCTCTTTCACACGGCCGTTTTTTTTTCCCGTTTACTGGCCGTTTTTTGCGGTCCGTATACGGTCCGTATACGGAACCATTGATTTCAATGGGTCCGCAAAAAAAACGGAATGTACTCCGTATGCATTCCGTTTCCGTTTTTCCGTTCCGTTTTAACATAGAACATGTCCTATATTTGGCCGCAAATCACGTTCCGTGGCTCCATTAAAGTCTATGGGTCCGCAAAAAAACGGAATGCATACGGAAGTGCATCCGTATGTGTTCCGTATCCGTTCCGTTTTTTGCGGATCCATCTATTGAAAATGTTATGCCCAGCCCAATTTTTTCTATGAAATAACTGTATACTGTATTTGCCATACGGAAAAACGGAACGGAAACGGAAACACAACGGAAACAAAAAACGGAACAACGGATCCGTTTAAAACGGATCGCAAAACACTGAAAAAGTCATACGGTCGTGTGCAATAGGCCTAAGGCCTGTGTGACACAAGCGATAGAGATGTCAGGATCTGTTCAGGGGCAAAAAACAGATGGTTTTCAATGCAAGTTTTCGGCTTCTTTCACACTTGCACTGACAGATCCAGTTGGCTGTTCTGGCCGCAAGCTGCACTGATGGACGGAAGCCTCCGTTTTGTCCGTGATTGCTCTCAGCGTTTCAGTTTTTCCCGCGAAGGTGCCGTTTTTGATGCGCTTTTCACGCACGTGAAGTAAAACTGAACAATAACACTCAACATCTCCCAGCAACCATCAGTGAAAAAAAGCATTGCACCCGGATGTCTTCCGTTTCTCACACAGTCCTATTCACTTCTGTGGAGCCAGAGCTGCGTGAAAGACGCACAATATAGAACATGCTGCAATTTTTCATGGACGCAGAGATGGTGCGTGAAAAACTATGCTCATGTGCACAGACCCACTGAAATGAATGGGATTCAGTGAAACCAATCTCATCTCAATGCTGTGTAATAAACCTGCAGCAGAAGTGATCTATAAAGCAGACTTTTAGGTGATGTCCACATGGGACAGAAAAGCTGTACGCCAGTGTGCGGCAAATCTGCAGCGTTTAACAGTACCAGCAATATGGATAAGATTGTAAAGGAGTTCTCTGGGATTTTCATGTTGGTGGCCTAAGTCATCAATAGGAGTGTGGCGGGGTCCTACTTCCAGAACCCCAGCCGATCAGCTGTAATGTGGCTTGCAGAAATCTATGGGCTTGCAGAAATCTATGGGCTTGCAGAAATCTATGGGCTTGCTGCTCCATTCAACTGAATGGAACCAATTTTCAGTCGTGGAATTTTCTGCAGCAAAATCTGCCGGGTGTGAAGGCACCCTCATTCAGTTTATAATGGGCTTCATGCACAGGACTGTACTTTTCATCTGTGTGCCATCTGCATTTTTGAGGATAACACACTGACCCATTCATTTCTACTGGGTCAAGCACACATTCATATTTTTCACATATCCATGTAGCCTTTATGCAAATTATAGAACGTGTCCTATTTTTGCTCATATTGCAGACAAGAGAGGGAGAAGAATGGGAATGCACATGAAAGGCATCCATATTTTGCAGAATGAAATACAGACACAGCCGCGTGCATGAAGCCTTGCAAGGACATGATCCATGCTTTATGCTGCACTTACTACAGTATAATACATATATGTACAAAAAAAAAAAATCACAATATTATATTCATCATCAACGGTCCAGCTGAACACATTCATACAGATCCAGCGCAACTACAACTTCCCCAGTATAAATATTTCATACCAGTTCCTTTCAGACTTCTTTTCTACAGCCCAAGGAAACCAACCTTGAAGAATGAGGATATCCTGCCTCGCTGCCATTTACAGGGTGATGGGTCTACATTTTATATTTCACTCAACATAGTTTATGTAATATAAACCAAATCCAGCCTGCCCTTCATTATGTGGTTTCCCTAGAAAAGACCCAGAAACCAAAAATAACTGGCACTGTGTGCACAGCGAGATTTAGGATCTGCTTTAGGGGTTTGTGAACCCAGATTTAGGATCTGCTTTAGGGGTTTGTGAACCAAGCGCTGCATGCCAAAAAGGTGCAGATGTCCTTCAGAGAAAGCCATAGACGCTACGGCCGGCAATCTAAACCGACAATAATAGACTGAATTTAAACAGATTATTTTTATTAGGTAGTATTTAAAAAGAAAAGTCTTCAGAAATTGCTCAAAAGTGTTTCTGATGGACTGATGCTCATTTTCAAAGAAGCCAATTTGCAGAATCTTCTTACAATAAAGGCTATACACACCTTTAGCTGCAATTATTTTTATTATTGCATTATAATCATTTTGTGCTAAAAATATTTATTTTCAATTGGTCTTTATTAAAGAAATGCCGTTGGCCCTGCCCTGCCGTTTGGCCATACAGCCTTTTACGACCACATATGGGGTGTTTCTGAAAACTACAGAATCAGGGCAATAAATATAGAGTTTTGTTTGACTGTTAACCCTTGCTTTGTTAACGGGAAAAATGGATTAAATGTGGCAAAAAAATAGCTGTTTTGGCACCGTTTTTATTTTATTTTTTTGACTGTTCATTTGAGGGGTTAGGTCATGTGTTATTTTTATAGAGCAGATTCTTACAGACACGGCAATACCTAATAAGTCTACTTTTTAAATTGATTTAGGTTGTACACTATAAGGCTACTTTCACACTAGCGTTCGGAGCGGATCAGTCTGATGTTTCATCAGACGGATCCGCTCCGATAATGCAGACGTTCGCATCCGTTCAGAACGGATCCGTCTGCATTATAACTTAGAAAATTTTCTAAGTCTGAAAGTAGCCTGAGCGGATCCGTTCAGACTTTACATTGAAAGTCAATGGGGAACGGATCCGTTTGAAGATTGAGCCATATGTCTTCAAGCGGATCCGTCCCCATTGACTTCCATTATAAGTCTGGACGGATCCGCTCGCCTCCGCACGGCCAGGCGGACACCCGAACGCTGCAAGCAGCGTTCAGGTGTCCGCTCACTGAGTGGAGCGGAGGCTGAGCGCTGGCAGGCGGATGCGTTCTCAGTGGATCCGCCTCCACTGAGAATGCATTGGGGCCGGACGGCTGCGTTCAGGACCGCTCGTGAGCCCCTTCAAACAGAGCTCACGAGCGGACACCTGAACGCAGGTGTGAAAGTAGCCTAATATCCTTTTTAAAAAAAATATAAAATTTTTTGTATCTCCATAGTCTGAGAGTCAGTTATTTTTTATGTTTTTAGCCAATGGTCTTAGGTAGGGGCTAATTTTTTGCGGGATGAGAGGACGGTTTTATTGGCACTATTTTGGGGTGCATATGACTTTTTGATCGCTTGCCATCACACTTTATGTGATGTAAGATGACAAAAAAAAAAGGCTTTTTTTACTGTGTTTATCTGAGGGGTTAGGTCATGTGGTATTTTTATAGATCACGTTCTTACGGACGTGGCGATACCTAATATGTATACTTTTTTTAAATTTATTTTAGTTTTACAAAAAATTTTGTTTTAGTGTCTCCAAAGTCTGAGAGCTATAGTTTGTTTGTTTTCTGGGCGATTGTCTGTCGCCAAATAGAATTAAAATTGGGGAAGGGGATTATAAATTTAGTACTCCATAGAAGTATGGTACTCCCTGAAGCAAGTCAATGCAGAGGCCCAGATGATCGGGGCACGCGTCACACGGAGTAGTGGTATCCTTACGTATCCCCCTCCTGTGACACACTCTGCACTTTTTTGGGGTCCGTCCCTTCTTTCCATTATGGGGGACCACACCTGGAAAGTGTTGGCCAGGGACGATCCGGGCGCCTCCAGTTCCCGAGGTACTCCGGCCTGCTCTTTCCCGGTCAGAAAAGATCAGGGCCTTGAGGACTGCCTCATAGAACTGAAGGAATTTCACTGTGTTGCCAGCGCTCCGGGACAGCACAAAATAGTTGTACAAGGCAACCTGCACCAAGTAGACCGCAACTTTTTTGTACCATGCCCGGGTTTTGCGAATGGCGTTATATGGCTTGAGGACTTGATCAGAGAGATCAACTCCTCCCATATACCGATTGTAGTCAACGATACAATCGGGCTTGACCTCGCACAGGGACTGGGGTGATGCTGTTACCGTGAATTGTGGACAGTACAAGGACATCCCTCTTGTCCTTATATCTGACCAGCAACAAGTTTCCACTGGTAAGGGCACGGGTCTCACCCCTGGGATAGGTACCTGGAGGGGGTGGGTAAGGAGGCCGCGTTGATTTTTCCGCACGGTCCAACAAGCGGACGTGGATCTGGCTGAGAGAGACTGGAACAAGGGGATACTAGTATAAAAGTTATCCACGTACAGGTGGTAACCCTTATCTAGCAGTGGGTGCATAAGGTCCCACACAAGTTTCCTGCTAACACCCAGAGTGGGGGGACATTCAGGGGGTTCAATACGGGAATCTCGCCCCTCGTACACACGAAACTTGTAAGTGTACCCTGAGGTACTCTCACAAAGTTTGTACAGCTTCACGCCATACCTCGCCCACTTAGAGGGAACATACTGGCGGAAAATGAGTCTCCCCTTAAAAGCAATGAGAGACTTATCAACAGCAACCTCCCTTCCAGGTACATAAGCCTCCAAAAATTTGGCCCTAAAGTGATTGATGACCGGCCTGATTTTCTACACAGGATCACCTCAGGGGGGACATGCTGCATTATCTGCATAATGCAGGCATTTCCGAATGGCCTCAAAACGGGAACGTGTCATGGCCATACAGAAGAGTGGGGACTGGTAGAGGATGTCCCCACTCCAGTAATGCCTGACACCGTTTATTTTTTTTTGTAGGCCCATGTGCAGCACGAGGCCCCAAAACGTCCACATCTCGGCTGCACTGACCGGTGTCCAGCCACCAGACCTAGCCAAAAAGGAACCCGGGTGTTGAGCGATGAACTGTTAGGCGAACAAATTCGTTTGCTCGACCATCAGATTCACAAAGTGGTCACTGGAAAAAAAAAATATAATAATCATATTCAGTGAAGCCCACTGTGGGAATCTGGATTCCTGGTTGGCCAACAAAGTCAGGAATCACAGGCTCAAAATGCTCTGGGGTACACCAGACAAGTTCACCGGTAGGGAGCTCAGGTGGACTTATCTGGTGGGCCGGAAAACTAGTACGAGCCCCTGGGGGTCTAGGGTCGCGCAGATGAGTGCGCTGTGGAACCCAGACACCCGATCAGGGTGAAGCACAAAAAAAGAAACTCCCCCCCCCCCCCTTCCCTAAACTATCCCTCAGTCTCCTAATCTAACCTTTCACTAAACCTGTCACTAATAACTTTTGAGTGCCAGATGGCACTATGGTGGCTCAAGAATAGGTATTTATATTGCCGACGCCAGTTCCGTAAATTGCGGAAGGCAACGCGGACGGCTTCCGTTTTTTTTATGGATCCCGGGTTTGCGCACCGAAAAAAAACGGAACGGTCGTGTGCATGAGGCCTGAGGAGAACAAATGCATAATTTTATGTACTACTTAACGAAGTTAATGTATGGGAATATTGACCGCTAAATCCAAGACTGAACATAGCTGAGGAAAGCCAGTCGCGTAGAAAACACACACAAAAAATTATATAAATGAGCAAATTCCTAAGAACACAGGTGGATTAGAAATGTGTGTAATACTGATTGTATAAGGAATTACAGAAGATGAAATGCTAAATATATGTGTATAATACACACACTTACAAGACATATTGAATGCTCACTAATACATCAGCACACTTCCCAAAGGAGGGCAGAAGATGGGCAGATCAATACATAGTTATCTAGCAGGAAAAGAAGTGAACGATATGTCTCAGAGGTGAGGGAAATGGCGAGAGGGAAAATGTAAAACCACTTAATTAGGGTCCATTCACACGTCCGCAAAATGGGTCTGCATCCGTTCCACAATTTTGCGTAACAGGTGCGGACCCATTCATTTTCAAATGGTGCCGGAATGTGCTGTCCACGTCCGCGTGTCCTATTCTTGTCCGCAATTGCAGACAAGAAAAGGCATTTTCTATGAGAGTGCCAGCAATGCGCGGTCTGCAAAATGCGGAACGCACATTGCCGGTGTCCGTGTTTTGCGGATCCGCAAAACATATACGGATATGTGAATGGACCCTTATATTGTAGTAATGTTCTGGATTTTATATTAATAATAAAAGGAAATCGGCAACTAGCAACTGAGTAGCCCAAAGACCAAAAAGGGAATGTGTCACCTTTTATGGGGTTGTGCAAAAATGAAGATGACTTATCTGCTTCCTGGCCTTCTCCTGCAGGCCTGCAATGCTTTTCTGGACTCCATCAATGTCAACATCCGGTTTGACATCGCCGCAGCCATTCACTGGCCATGGCGGTGTCCAGTTCCCCTTGAGTCATGTGACCATTTGTCATGACATAAGAGAAGCCTTTCACCATCAGTGATTGGCTGCGGCGATAAAAAAAAAATGGATGCCGATATCAATGGAGCCCAGCGGAGCATCGCAGTCCTGGAGGAAAGGGAGTGTGGCGTGCCAGGAAGCGGGTAAGTCATCTTCCCTTTGCAGGTTCAGCAGAATGGGGGTGGTTTGCAAGCGCCTCTGCACTGGGTCCTGACGTCATATGTAGAAAACATAATGGGGGTCATTTATTAAACAGAGATACGCCTAAATTAAGTGTATTTTGGGCATAGATTGCTGCGCAAAGTGCTGCCAAGCAATAGCTCTATAAAGATGGCCCTATATCAGGGGTCAGCAACCTTCGGCACCCCAGCTGTTGTGAAACTACAATGTACATACACACGTACTGAACGGCCACTTTATTAGAGACAGTTTTTCAAAATTGGAGCTTCCCTGTATGGAAATTAGACAGGTGACCCCAGAGTGCAGAACAAAATAAAGTGAGCTAGTTTTCTGTGGTTCAGTTTCAGTATGAATCCACAATAGAATGGGAAAATTGAGGAAGGCATGGTCATGTACTAGACTAGCCAGGGACATTATCTCAAACACTGCCACAACTGGCGATTTCTCACGTTACGGCATTGAGAGTACACGGAGAAACAACCAGAGAAAGAGGATCCTGTAGACTTCACAACTCATCAATGAAAGGGGTCATAGGAGGATGTGGAGAATCGTTCTGCTGAACAGGAGGTGCGGAGTGAAGAAAATGTATCCGAATACAACTCCAAGCTCCTAATGTGTCCAAACATATAAGTCATCGCTCCTTAGCATAGATGAGCTATAACAGATGACCAGTCCGAATGCCAGGTCTGTGTAAGGGCTAGAGACAGGCAAGACCCCAGTGGGCAAGGGTGCAAAAATTGGATCAATGAGCAGTGGAGAAGTATCAGAAATACGAAACCCGTCCTGTTAGGTGTCAACAGCTCAAGCTGGTGAAGTTATGGTGCTTTCTTGGCACACACTAAGTCCTCTTATATATGTGGGTGGACATTACCTAAGCACGGCTGCCAACCAAAATTCATCCCTTCATGGCTGTTTACCCTATAGAAGGACACTTTCATCGGGACAAGGTGCCACAAAGGATTGGTTCCAGGAACATGACAGTGTGTTTTCCTTGCTTCTCTGGCCTTCACAGTAACCAGATATTAACCCTACAGAGCATCTCTTGGACAAGGTAGAACAGGCCGTCCAGAGCATGTAATGTAACATGCATCTCTTCTCTGTCCTGTCCGCATGGACCAAAATGCAGAATGATTAAGCACCTAGCGCAACGGTTCTGAAGGCCAAAGGAGGTCCAATACAATACTAGATGGTTGTTTCTAATAAAGTGACCATTCAGTATGTACATCCCTAGCCTCCACATAGATAACGCAAGCTCTACAAAAAGAACAGCTAGCATGAATTTAGCATTCTAGCCTACACAAATGTAAATCAATGCAGGTAACGTAAGAGGACTTTTCGAAAGCACTGCTCGTCTTCATACCTTCATGTTTGATGCTTCAGTCTCAAGTTTTGTAAGATGATTTGAATTATCCTCAAGTTCCTGTCGAAGGTTTGTGTTCTCCATTTTCAGCGCCTCCACTTGCTTTAACAGCTGGTCATACGAAGCAGCAGCCATGCTGGGCTACCCCCACGTCTGCAGCAGAGAAAAGTCAAAACAACAATTTAAGTACGGTGACCCGATAGTCAATCATAGTGACAGAAGGTGATTGTGAGGAACATGTTCTAAGGCCTCGTGGACAAGACATAACAGACATAACGATAAAGGTACGGATACCAAGTGATGGACGCCCCTTCCCAAACATACAAAATGATGGAAACCACAAATTATAATAGGTGGACATTGTGTTTTAATTGACAGATGATATAAAATTTGCAATCTGTGGCGAAATGGGGGTTCACATGAATACTTGTGAGCGTCATTGGGGTTAAACAGGCAAAGGAAAAGTAGGTCACTGCCGACATCAGACTTTAAATTACCTGCTTCAAAATGACAGCTTAAAATTTGCAATTTGAAAAGCACTGTGCTAAATAATCCCAAAATCCTTTATCTGTGGCAAGCAATCCGCTCAAAATAAGGACAGATCAAAAGAAAGAGGGTTAACATCGCTGTAGAATGACAGCAGATTTGGAGTCTACTTTATCAAGGCACTTCTGACTTTGGCTGGAAAAACTGTCACAAAAGTGTGATTCCAGCTTGAAAGGGGTTTTCTGGGATTTTTTTTAACTGAAGACCTGTCCAACACCCTGTACCCCCGTCGGTCAGCTGTTTGAGACGGTGCGTCCTTCTCTCAGCTCCCCAAGCACAGCGCTGTACATTGTATAGTGGCTGTGCTCGGTATCGCAGTGCCTAGGCCATGGGACAGATGAACCTGATGTCAGATGCCCCAGTCAAAGCTGCCAGTGCCTTCTCAAACAGGTCGGTGGTGGTCTTGGGTGTCGGATAGGTAATCAGTTAAAAACTAGGGGTGCACCGAAATGAAAATTCTGGTCCGAAACCGAAAATTCAGGATGCCCTTGACCGAAAACCGAAACCGCCTTTTTGCCCAAATACTTTTAAAATACTTTTTTTTTTTTAATGATTTTATTAATAATTCTTTTTCATGAATGAAATTCATCTGTGGGTGGCGCTGTTATGGAGGGGGGGATATGTGCACTGTTATGGGCACGGTTATGGACAGTGCACAGATCCCTTTCCCCATAACAGTGCACAGATCCCTTTCCCCATAACAGTGCACAGATCCCTTTCCCCATAACAGTGCACAGATCCCCCCTCCCCATAGCAGTGCCATAGACCGATCCCCCTACCCATAACAGCCCCGGCCCTGCTGCTCACAGCAGACTAATCACTCACTGCATCTTTATTTTACCTTACAATCGTGACGCTCCAGTAACAACTCTGCAGGCAGAGCGGAGGGCGGCGTAACGTCACTTACTCAAGTGACGCACCTGCTCCGCCCACTTTATGAATGAAGGAGGCGGAGCAGGCGCGTCACGTGAGTAAGTGACGTTACGCCGCCCTCCACTCTGCCTGCAGAGTTGTTACTGGAGCGTCACGATTGTAAGGTAAAATAAAGATGCAGTGACAAAGTAAACCACCCGCCCGGCGCGGGTGACAAATCCCACACCCCATATTTTCTGCCGATATGTACCAATATCGGCCGAAATGGATTAGGCACATTTTCGGCCGCCGGAATTTCGGTGCACCCCTATTAAAAACTGCAGGAAAACCTTTTAAAAGGAGAATCTCCATTTGTACACATGACCGTAATTTTCATTTGTGTGTTATGTGCATTTCTTTTGGACAGCACACTGACCCATTCATTTCTATGGGGTCATGCACACATCAAGTGTTTTTTTTATTTTTTTTTGCGGATTCGTTTTTTCTGTTCCACAGATTGTAGAACATGTCTTATTGTAGGCCAATAATTGTATATTTTACGGATCGGTAGTCTGTGGGCCGAAACATGGACATGGCTGTGTGCATTCTAGGCCTTATCTGTATCACCCCCTTTACAAGGCAAGAGAGGATGTGAGAGCAGGCAAGCGAGAGAAAAAATGCTTACTTTTGTCATATACATTAGAGGGGTTGTGCCGCTTCAGCAAATAGCATTTATTAGGTAGAGGAAGTGAAGCCACTTATATTGTTATTATCCATTTTGCTTGCTGGATTCTTTTTTCCATCACATTAATCACTGCTCGTTTCCATGGTTACAGACCACCCTGCAATCCATCAGTGGTGGTCGTGGTTGCACAATACAGGAAAAAGCACCAGCCTATGTGCGCTCCCACTGTCCCAGCCACAAGAGAGGCCGGCGCTTTTTCCTATAGTGTGCAAGCACGGCCACCACAGCTGGATTGCAGGGTGGTTGTAACCATGGAAACGAGCAGTGTATAATGTGATGGAAAAATTAATCAAGCCAGCAAAGGAAGCAATATGGATAACAATTAGTAAGTGCCTTGTATTAAAGGGGTTGTCCGGGTTCAGAGCTGAACCCGGACAAACCTCTATTTTTACCCAGGCAGCCCCCCTGACTCCGATGCTCTCCTTTGCGCTGCGCTAAATCGCGCAGGGCAAAGGCTCTTTTGTTTACAAAAACACACTGCCGAGAGGAGGCTTCCGCCCAGCAGTATGTTCGGTGACGTCACCGGCTCTGATGGGCAGGCTTCAGCGCTGTCCTAGCCGTTTTACTGGCTAGAGCAGTGCTAAAGCCTGCCCATCAGTGACGGTGACGTCACCGGGCTCCCTGAGCAGCCGGAAGAAGAGGCTTCAGCGCTCCTGCAAGGGACCCGGTACCTCACAGAGTCTAAAAAAAACTTCACTTCCGGCGAAGAATATAAGAAAATGGGACTTCAGAAACATGTGGAAAAAGTAGGACATGAATGTATGTTATATGTTTGTCTGTCTGTACTAATGGAACAAAGTCCTCAATCCCGGACAACCCCTTTAACTTTCACTACTTGATAAATGCCACTTGCTGAAGCAAGACAACCCCTTTAAGGTGATTTATCAAAATTGGGGCAAATAAGTGAAGCAGATGACCACGGCAACCAACCAGATGGCAGTTTTCATGTCCCAGGGAGTCACTTATATATTAAATACTGGAATCTGACTGATAGCCATAAGAAAACATCTCACTCCTTGCACTTGTTTCAATAAATCTCCTCCAAAAGTGTTTAGGGATCAATTCTGCAGGTTCGGTCAATCTCAGCAATTTCCATTATACTTTTATAAATTGGCCAGTGTCAACATTCACCCTGAGCAGGTATTTCCCTTGAAGAGCTTCCATGCTATTTATGTGCTGTGGTGTCCACAGGATGGGAGCAAGGGACAAGTGTTCTTAATAGGTTAACAGGCGGCTGCAAATATATTTTAGAAAGGAAATCTACCGCAATGCGCTGCTGAATAATGACACTTGTCATGGGCTAGTAAGTCACATTTACTACATTCTTTATGATGCGCTCTTGTGGGCATTTTTAGACCACTTACTGGATGTCCTGGACATGGCCTGGTCGGGATCCAGCTAAGGATGGGACACCTGTTTGTCCGTGAATAGATTATTAATTCTGATGATAGTTTAAGGGTTAATGAAATGAGACAGCAAACAATCAACATTCTCACATCTTAAAGGGATTTTGCCACGGACTGTTCCCTATTTAAAAGGGGTTGTCCCACAAAAAATATTCTACAGTTTTCAAACCAGCACCTGGATCTGAAGACCTTTGTAATTGTATGTACCGTAATTATAAATTTAGCATAGCCACTGAGTTATTCAATAAAATGTATCTGTATAGCGCCACCTGCTGTTTGTTCTTTTTCTTATTTCTTTGACCTGCTCACTGAGATGGCCGCACATGCTCAGTTTCATCCTTCAACTGCCTCCTGAGATGTGATAGGGAGAGCTGAGACACGTCCCCTGAGCTGCAGCAGAAAGGACACTCCCCTTGAGCTGTCAGCTTGATATAAATCTAGCAGAGCAATGAATGTGGAGATCTCTGGATCCATGTGAGGTACAGGGCTGGTTCTGGCTTTGCTAGAAAGAGATTGTCATGTACTACATGATGTCTGATTTTTATTTTTTACATTGGATAACCCCTTTAAACTACCAGCATCGGCCATCAGCACGTGGTAAAATCCTTCTAAACATACCTGCATGACAGTTTGGTGGTCACTGAAGACTTTTATTCCTATGCAAATTGGCTCCCAAGTGACCAGCTGGACAGGCTTTTCTTTTCAGGGATATGGGCCATAAAAAGGAATGCAGCGCACAGCAGAGGGCGCCAGTGTGAGACTTGGAGCCACTTCACTGTGACATCAAGGGAGAGAAGGAAGCCTTTGGGGAGAGCAGATATCAAAGAAAGGAGGCGTGCTTTAAAAAGAAGCCCCCCCCCCCCCCCCCCCCCCCCCCCCCCCCCCCCCCCCCCCCCCCCCTGGGCACTTGGGAGCCGATTTGCATAGGAATAAAAGTCATTTTGCTGCACGTTCTAAAACCACCAAACTGTCATACAGGTAAGTTCAGAATACTTTTACCTCGGGCCGACAGCCATTGCTGGTACGGTAGTTTAGTGGAAAGTCAGTGACAGACCCCCTTTAAAGGGTTTCTACCACCACATTTTGACCTAATTAGCTGTCAGACACTACCGATCTGCTAGTGTCTGCTGTACCTAACCATGCTATTGTAATTCCTTTCTCTGCAGCGATTACCCTAAAAAACGTAGTTTTATTGTTATGCAAATGAGTGGACGGAGCCTATAGGTGCTATGGGGGCGTCTTTTCAGCACCTAGAGGCTCCGTCCACTCACCATTTCTGCCGCCCAGAGCGCTCCAGCCCGCCCCTCTCCTCTAGATTGACAGCCTACTTGCGCCTGCGCCGTGCGCTTCTGTATTCGGCGCAGTGACTGTCTCCCTGCGCCGGCATCTTCACTGCGCCTGCGCAAATTACGGCGCAGGGAGCAGTCCAACAGTCACGACGCCTGCGCCGAATACAGAAGCACACGGCGCAGGCGCGAGTAGGCTGTCAATCTAGAGGAGAGGGGCGGGCTGGAGCGCGCTGGGCGGCAGAAATAGTGAGTGGACGGAGCCTCTAGGTGCTGAAAAGACCCCCCCATAGCACCTAGAGGCTCATTTGCATACCAATAAAACTACGTTTTTTAGGGTAACCGCTGCAGAGAAAGGAATTACAATAGCATGGTTAGGTACAGCAGACACTAGCAGATCGCTAGTGTCTGACAGCTAATTAGGTCAAAATGTGGTGGTAGAAACCCTTTAAGGCTACTTTCACATTAGCGTTTTTTGCGGATCCGTCATGGATCTGCAAAAACGCTCCGTTACCATAATACAACCGGCTGCATCAGTCATGAACGGATCTGGTTGTATAAGGTCTTCTATAGCCAAGACGGATCCGTCATGAATACCATTGAAAGTCAATGGGGGACGGATCTCTTTTCTATTGTGTCAGAGAAAACAGATCCGCCCCCGTTGACTTACATTGTGTGCTGCGTTTTGGTGTCCGCCTCCAAAGCGGAATGGAGACTGAATGGAGGCAAACTGATGCAATCTGAGCGGATCCTTTTCCATTCAGAATGCATTAGAGCAAAACTGATCCGTTTTGGACCGCTTCTAAGAGCCCAGAAACGGAAAGCCAAAACGCTAGTGTGAAAGTAGCCTAAGTTCAATAGCTGCTGGCCAGACCGCCATCTCTCCTGAGTACCGAACTCCTCCTTCATGCACAGCCGAACATGTATGTGCATTCTATGGGGAGAGTGGCGGCTTGTCTCCAGAGAGAGAATAAAGGGATTGTCCGAAAACGTTAATTTTGCCTGATCCCTCTCTCCCTCAATGTCGGAAGCTCCTGATACACATTAGGGTGTCAGCCAAACCTCCATACAACAATGCACTAACTTGTATGGAGGCCTCTAGGTTCAGTCCACACTTGCAGGTACAAGCTTCTGTTGATGGCAAGAATAGAACAAGAACCTTGATAGACCCCATTATATGGTCAATAGAGTTGGTCAGTCATTGCTTGGATCAGTCGTGTGACAGACTGGGCACAGCATTACGCTTCCACTATAACCAGTGTGAACAAAGCCAAAGCTGGCGACACCCCATCAGGCCAGTTTCACTGAACAGTATTACGGATGCGTGTCCTGGACTGACCACAGATTTGCTGATCTAAACGATTTTTAACTCTAAAGTGCATTTTCATCAATTACTCTGGATCCCATTCCTCTAGCTCCCATTTTTTTCCTCTAAATTTACCTCATTAGTACAACGGTTTTCTCTTATCCTCCATGCTTGAATGCTACTTTCTGATGTCCTGTGACTGCTGTGCCATCCTGCCTTAGGGCAGTGAGATGTGTCCTGGCATCAAGAGATCATGTGACTAACCACGCCCTGTGTTCTTACCAATGAGGCTTCTTACGTCCTACGTTTCAAGGCTCCTAAGCAGGACGTAACCTACAGCAATTGATCAAAACTGATTTGCCACAGGGCACGATGGTAGGCTAATCATTTTAGAATAAGGCAGTTTTGATAAATGGTGGTATTTGGGGAAAATGAAATAACAGCGGTATCTGTTGGAGGGGATACATTTCTATTAGCAGTGAAACCCCTTGGCCGAACGCTCCTTCTACCAACCCTTTCATACACAGACACGCGCGGCTCAGCTGAGCATGCAAGTGTCCTGACACAGGGAGAGAAGAAAGCTACTGCCATACATATCCGTCAGTGGCTTATCTCCTGGAGAACCAGCTGCCCAATCCTCATCTCCCCATATATCTGTTATATTGGGGGGAGAGCAATTAGAGGGTCAGGCAATACTTCCAAAATCTGGTGTATAGGCCAGCTTAGCTATCCTAAAGCAACAAACCAAAGTATTGGGAAATATACAAATATTGCGAATAAAGCCCCCCAAAAAACCTCCCTAGCCACCAGGGGAAGTTATCGCTGACCATACACTGACCCTGTAGAATTACATGCCAGCCATTTGTATTAATGACCCACCAGCACGTCATCATACATGGCAGGGGCATATCAGCGGCCCTCCTAGATGGGGGTCCAGAACCGGCTATATGCCTGATAGGACATATGGAAAGACCTCCTTATGTTCCTCATATAGGCAAACAAGTAAAATCTGGATTTAATACTCAGTGGCTGAGTCACTGTATGGCACTGAATGAAATGCTTTCCACTTCTGCACATCCTTTGGAAATGTTAAGTATTTTAAACAAGCTAAAGATACTCTCCATGTCCAGGCCAAAATTCTTTGTCAGTTCGTGTACATGTAAAGCCCCTGAACAATGCTCGCCAGCCATAGGCAATGCTGTGTGACATGGCGTTAAGGGAGTGCTGCACATATTCTGGGTCACTTGAATTCTGCATGTTATCAAGTGAATACAGAGCAGGCGACCCTCCTCCAACCCGCCCCGCAGCACGCAATGCTAGACAGGCGAAAATAGAAGGCTCAGACATGGCGGAAGGCATCGCTGCCAGGAATCATTACTCATGTCTTCAGCAAGGTTCCTCTGTCTGCTGGATTTCTCAGCCATTCTGCTTTTCAGAAAGCTAGTGGGATTTTACAAGCGGCAGGTTTCCCAAGTAACAAAGATGAGCTGTGCAGGCTACGTAATTACCATGGGGGCTGCAAGGGTAAAAAAGAATATTGATCGCAGCCCTAAAGCGCCTATGCTGACGCACCACTGCAGCCGCTTGTATTGATCAGGCTCACCCTAGCAAAAAAATAAAATCAGCATTTTACCACTTTTATTAGTGAAATCTATCAACAGCTAAAGAAATCCTGAGATCCTACAATCGTTACACTGGCCACTGAACCTGAGAAAGAGTCATCTCATTATTATCACAGGCAGGATTACAATGACCGGAAAAATATAAATATATATATATATATATATATATATAAATATATATATATATATATATATATATATATATATATATATATATCTATATATATATATATATATACATACACACACACACACACACACACATACTGCATTTTCCGCTGTATAAAGCTACTTTCACACCTGCGTTAGGTGCGGATCCGTCTGGTATCTGCACAGACGGATCCGCACCTATAATGCAAACGCTTGTATCCGTTCAAAACGGATCCGTTTGCATTACCATGATAATGCAAACGGATCCGTTTTGACTTACACTGAAAGTCAATGGGAGGCGGATCAGTTTTCAATTGCACCATATTGTGTCAGTGAAAACGGATCCGTCCCCATTGACTTACATTGTAAGTCAGGACGGATCCGTTTGGCTCCGCATCGTCAAGCGGACATCAAAACGCTGCAAGCAGCGGAATGGAGGCTGAACGGAGGCAAACAGAATGCATTGGGGCTGAACTGATCCGTTTTGAGCCGCTTGTGAGATCCCTGAAACGCCAGTGTGAAAGTAGCCCAAGACACTTTTTTTCTCCCAAAAGTAGGAGGAAAATGGCAATGCATGTTATAAAGTGAATACTAATGAGCACTTTAATTATGGAAGTGCTCATTAGTATGCAGGAAATGCGGGGAGCGGCGAGTGTAGCACTGCCTGTGCTGGCTGTACATGCTGCCCCGTGGTCGTCTTCTAGGCACCCGCTGTGCTGTGTCCTAACTGCATATAGGTGTACACTGTGCGATGTCAGGTCACAGTGCAATGTAGCACTGGCAGAAGACCAGGGAGCGAAAAGTGCTGGGTCCCATTTAGATCAGGAGTCTGAATGGGCTCTAAATCCACCATTTACAAAAATTATTAGCGATGATCTGGCAGTGTAATACTGCCGCAGATTACCCAATGAATGAGCAAACATTTGTTTGTTGGGTAATTTAAATCTTTTAGCCGACTTAAAAATCCTCGCTTGTCGGTGGCAGATCATGCCGTGTAATCATGATCGGCTGCCGGCAAACAACGATTCTGTATGGGGACGAGTGATGGCGTAAGAATTGCTCCTCCCTATACTGTGGAGGAGATCGCTGCATGTAAATGCAGTGGTCTTCTCCGCTGAGGAGCGCAATCTGCAGGTGTAATAGGGCCCTTACTTCAGTAACAAAGCATCTGCCATGTGTAGCGTGCCTGCAGTGATTTTCCAGTTTGGTACCAAAGATGTCCTCACTCAGCTGTAGATAAGGAAGGGGGCTCCCATTAGGGCAATGCATATTTGAACACAGGAGATGGAATAGCAATAAGTACACAAAAACAGATCTAAAATTGGTGTAATCACAAAAAACCTATGGCTATAAGGTCATAATCTGTATCCTCTCCCAGTAAGGATCAAGAACTGGCAGAAGAGAGTAAAATGCTGAATTACCAATGGAACAATGGTTTTTGCACACACCAGTGATTTCATAGTGTTGGAGAAAAATCGTCTGCAGCTGCGTCCTTCCCGGAACCACAGGAAATTGATTTTTACCCTTGTAGCTCCAGGGAAGATTTGGAGCACCACATCCATACACTTGGAGCTATAGGGCTAATGAGTGTTAAAGTATATATATATATATATATATATCTGATGAGACGGACGCCGAGCAGCTTTTTTGTGTTCTCTCTCACAGGCTTTAGCTTTTTCAAATAGATTTTTTGTTTTCACTTTAGAAATGCTATTGTCTTTCACTAGGAAAGAAAAAATGTAAACGTAATATGGCGAAACCTCTTTCAGGTGACCAAACAAAACTGCAATAAATGACTGGTCCTCTCGAAAAAGATGGCCAGTGTGAAAAGAATATGGTGAAATGGAAAATCTGTCAAAGGAAATCTAGTCTGGATATGGGGTGGTCTTCTCAAAGAGGTGGTCTTTTGGAGAGATTTCAATGCATCTTAAAAGGGTGTCTGCTTTTTACTATTGATGACCAGAATAGGTCATCAATATCAGGTCGGCAGGGGTTAGACCCCCGGCACCCCCACCGATCGGCTGTTTGAAGAGAAAGCAGTGCTCATACGAGCGAGCGCTGCCTTCTCTGCTTTGTTTACCCGCTCGCAGCAGCAATTGCAGTGGTGAGCAGGTGTAATTACAGGTATGGAGTCCCTATTCACTTATATGGGACAGCTCTATTCACTTGAACAGATTGAGCCGTCCCATAAACGTGAATGGGGACGCCATACTTGTATTTACACTGCTCACACTGAAATTGCTGCGCAGAGAAGGCAGCGATCATACAAGAGCTGCCTTCTCTTCAAACAGCTGATCAGCAGGGATGCCAGGAGTCAGACCCCCATCAATCTGATATTGATGACCTATCCTGAGGATGGGTCATCAATAGTAAAAAAAACAAAAACAAAAAAAAAAAACAGACAACCTCTCTTTATTAAACTGGTCATAGACCACTAGTGATATCTACCATTAAACTGAGGGTTCCGGTAGACCCTTGATAGAGGTCAGCTGTCAGGGGAAGCATGGAGCTGATGGATTTTTCCAATCCAATGCTTTCCTCTAGACACATGTCTGTCAATTTTACATGAGATTTGATTCATTGGCGACACTGGTTAATATGGCATATAAACTGCCCAAAGCGTCGCTGCTTGCTTGAAAAAATAAGCTCCACCATTTTAACTGAAATTGACTCCAGGTTACACAGTCCAAACTCTGGAGATCTTCTGACCAGCCAAAGCTACAGAATCTTCTCAGCCGAGCTTGAGGGACACCAGGCTGGTCTATCCCAGTTGGCCCCGTATGTTTTTATGGGATATCAAGCAGAAGACACAAGTCTTTGTTTCTTTTCCCAAAAACTATCATTCGTCATAGCCTTTAACCGAGTAAGACACAAAGAAACAATTCTGCTCCAATTAAATCCGGACAAGAAGACGGCTGTTTCCCTGTAATCTGTGCAGCTATTTTTACATTGATAGAAACATTCCCACTTCCTGTATCCGACTCCGCAGTCTTATTCTATAGGACATAACGTCCAAAGAGAAACATTGGATGAGGCGGACGTTAGTGGCAGGGAATCAGCTAGAGGGTTATAACAGGATCAGTAAAGGCCAACGAGTCAACACCCAAAGATATAAAAGCAAAGATTGTTTATGTGTATAATAGTACAACCTGCTGTTCTCTATTGCTTTACTGATCTACAAGCTGTGGGGTCGGTAAGCCAAGGACTCGGCCAATAATTTAGTAATAGCAACTTTCCTCTAGTAGATGGTAACATCAGGCTTTTTCTCCTTACCATGAAAGTAATCAGGCTACCTAGATGGAATTTAAAGGGGGTTATCCAAGATCTATAATGCCCCCCCATATGCCCAGGCCCCTCACGGAGGTTGTACTTACCTTAGTCCCTGGCACCCGGATGTTTTCATCCGCGCGACGGGGTGATGCAGCGACGGCCGTGCCAGTATGAGAAGGGACGCGGGTGTCGGGGAGTGAGACAAGTACAACCTCTGTGAGGGGCATATGGGGGGGAGCGGGGCATTACAGCTCTTAGATAACCCCTTATATACCATATTGCACTAAATAATTTAAATCACTGCAAAAAGCTGTTATTAGAATACATATTAATAATTGTATGAATTTGTCATAAAAAAAATAATGAGATTAGAAAAACTCTATGTATATCCTGAAATGCAGAGACTCCTGTGTATGTCTAAATGGGAAGAAGCGATAAATGTAAAAAAAAACTGCAGCTGCTATATTCAGTGCTGCCATAATATAGGGGTTGTCTGCGAACAAATACCTTTTCTCAGGTGCCCGCAGGCTGCCTTCTTTATAGGATTGACACTTATCTGCTTTTCACAGCTCTTACCCTACGCAATGGCTCCCATGTGTCTATCTTCTGCTACATGGCTTGTTTAATCTGTGCCTGGCAGGGACAGGATCACCTGCTCCGCAGCAGCCAATCAGTGGATTCAGCGGTGACTTGTCCACCAGAGAAACATCACTGTGAAGCCAGTTATTGGCTGCAGCAAAGCAATGATCATCTTCGTGCTGGGGACAAACTAAACAAGCCTTGGACCAGCAGATGGACCAGGAGCCGACACGCGGGACCGGAGTGGCGGGAAGCTGGAAAGTATGAATCTTTCCATAGTGGAAAGAAAGGCTGCAGGCACCTGTGAAAAGGTACTTATTTCTGGACGACCCATTTAATGCTGTCTTCCTGTCCAGCACTTCTGAGATGACTGCAGACATGCCCAGTCTGTGGAGGAAGAACTTACTACTGAGCACGTGCAGAAGTTTCAGGCCTGGTAACTAAGTCCTTGTGAATACACACATTAAAGCCACGTGCGCTGTCTGTGGAGACTCTGGACAGCAATGTCTGGGATTCACTGACCGTGTCAAAAATGAACAAGAAAACACATCACATTATTGCCAATACAGCCACCAACAGCAAAAGAGATTAAACATCGTAGAAAGAAACTGAACAGCTAAACTCCATTAAAGCGCTCTGCCCGGCCTCCTACACAAAACGTGAGCATGTCGCCACCGTACGTTTCTACGCGCTCATTCACATGTATGGCATGACTAGCTACAAGCTGTCCACATATATAACACATATGCATTGGCCAACGGTTATGGGTGCCAGCGACGAAAAGATAATGTGCCATCTACAACCAGAGCCAATGATCCGTGTCTATGGCCGGTCCATCATTCAGAAAATAATCTGTCAGTTTTCTATGTTGGCACCATATGTTCTATGCCAGAAAATTATTTTTAGACACCTGTAAAGAAATGTATCTTTTTTTTACGGTTATCATATGGACAATAACATCTTGGGGGTGTTTCCAGCATTTCATATACCGGCTTAGAATGAAATGCAAAGGAGTAAGGTACAAATCTGCATAAAATATCTACATGTCTAATAAAGAGGCACACAGTTCTTTGCAAATTTGGTGGATTATTGGCTGTGTGTCACAAAATACATATCGGAGCTACAAGTCATGCCAATTTGTAAAAATTATAATAAACCTGTCCGGCCATCGCATCACCAAAGATCACTGTGTAGAAGAGCAGCCACTGAACTAAAAAGGAGCGCTACTGTCACGACTGTGACTGATCCAGACAGGTCTGGGAGGAGAAGGTCGCAGCGACTTGCTACTCGCGATAGCTTGTGAGTTTGCTCCGTGGTTCAGTGTATGTCATCTGGGTTTTGCCTTGTGAACCTTTTTGTCCTGACTGGGAGTTTGTAGGCATCCTTCTCAGGTGAGTTCTGTCTGCCACTCCCAGCTACTATATTAGTTTCAGTTTCACTTGCAGTCATTGCCAGATATAGTCCTTACTTCCAGTTCTATTCTGACCTTTGAAGGTGATCGTTTGATGGTGTTGCTGTGGAGCTCTTGTCCGGCGTGGACTGTCGTGATTGGGATCGCCTTCTCTGCTCGTGACTGGATAAGTCTATTTCTGCTATAGTTTGTTTGTTGCTGGCTTCCCCTGCTGTTCTCCTAGACATGAGTGATGGTGACTAGTGCTCCCATCGGCCTTTCCCCACTCTAGGCTTGTTAGGGTGACTGAGGGTTTAGGCATCCTGCTCGCCGCACGGTTCACACCCCGTCTAGGGTATCAGGGCAGACAGGTGCCAGCTTAGGGTTAGTCAGGGGTGGCCATACTATTCCCATCCGTAGATAAGGGTCCCCCTCCCCCTCTGTCTGGTGCGACACGACCGCTGCTGGGATAGCGGTCGTGACAGCTACTCAGAGGATGCAACGACTTCGAGCCCATTAAAAAAAAAATTCAAACACTGCTAGATTTTTGGTGATTCTGGGGTCACTGTAATTTACAAGCCGCACTGTGACCGCATTCAGTTGAATGTCTGCACTGCTACACAGTAATCTTTGGTTGTGTCGTGTAGCCTCAGCCTAAGGGCTCATGCACACGGCCGTTGCCTGGCAAACAGCGGGTCTACAATATGCGGGCACCGCAATCCGGAAGGTGTGGTGCGCAACGGAGCCCCATGGAAGCACTGATGTTGCCCGTGCATTGGGGACCACAAATTGCAGGACCCCAATGCACGGAACGGCCGACCAATGGCTGCGTGCAGAAGCCCTAAAAGGGAAAAACTTTTGTGCAAAAGCAACATGCCAAACTTTACATAAATTTTCTGGTTGGGAAAAAAGTATAAAGCCCTTGAAAAATTTCTCCTGTCGTTCACTGGAACCAAGAAAAAAAAATATATAATAATCAGCTATTAATCCATTGAGCTCCAAGAAATGATACATGTACTGGACTTTATGGTGTGTCAAGTAATCATCACTGAAGCAAGCAGTTTTGTGTATAAGTGATAATTAAAGGGAAAAGATCTTGGCGAAGGGCTCAGAGTGGGTTATAAATGTGGTCTCACACTTATGGGGTCCCCGCTGGTCTCTACTTCATTATCCTGTTACAACACACTGGAAATGCCATTCAGCAAATCACCGATTTGGCAGGTCACCGCTGTGGCTAATGATTGGCTGGGCAATTTTTTCTCTGTTGGACACCCTGGGCAGTTTTTAGACTGGGACTAAAATGGCAGCTCAATAAAAATATTTCTGCCACATTTCAATGCTTTTATCAGGATGATAGCATAGATTCCCTTTAGTCAGGTCCAATGCGTCCCCCCCAAACTAGAGTAAGCAGTGGATAGTGTACGTGATACTGAGTCCGGTTCTGTAATTTTATCTTCATACTCACTTGCATTCAGACACTGCGCTCTCATAAACCAGCAGTAAAATGCATTGAGAGGGACTCCTCCTGTACGAAGGGAACCATAACTGGACTCATTTACACTACACACCACTCACACAGCTTTCCTTTAAATTACTGATGGTCTATTCTCATCAGTAACAGATCATGGGGTCCGGCTGTCAGCATCCCACCAATCAGCTGTTGAAAGGGGCTGCAGTGCGGGGACTATGTAAACAAAAGTCGGACTCCTTCCAACTGCATACTGTTCCTGAGGACAGGCCATCCAGAACAGATCGTAGGGGTACAACTCTCAGCATCCTGCCAGTCAGCTGTTGAAAGGGGCTGCAGTGTGGCTACTATGTAGATTGAGTGCAGGTAAAAAGAAGCCAGGTCCCCACAGATTACATTCTGGTCCTGAGGACAGGCCATCAATATTCTGAGGCTCGGAAACCCCTTTTAAGTAGTCAGGTAAAAATAACACAAACCAGTCACAAAAACATAAATCTAAAGTGAAAACGAAGACTATGGACTATAAGAACACCATAAGAAGCTAATCTGAATCTAAGATGATGTGAAAAATACCCTAGTGTTTAAAGAACTTCTTGAGGGCTCATGCACAGGGCCATGGTTTTTGTCTGCATCTGATCAGCATTTTTTTCACTTCAATTAGGGCCGCAAAAGCTGCCGACAGCCCATTGTGTGCTTTCCACCTCTGTATGTGCATGAGCCCTAAAGGGGATGTCCTATCTGGACATTTACCGGATGTCAATAGGATATGCCATAAACATCCAATAGGTTCAGATCCAACCACTGGGACCCACTCCTATCTCAAGAACAGGTCCTGCCGTGCCCACGGCACGCATGTGGTTTTCTCCATTCACTGCTAAGGGGTTGGCTCAGTTATTTTCGGATGTGAATTAGCAGTGAATGGAGAAGGGGTCCCATTCTTGAGATAGGTGCGAGTCCAACCTCTGTAATCTGCTCCTATCGAATGGCAAATCCCCATAAAACCTAAAACACCTTAATTAACAAAGATAAAAAGAAACATTTCCCTGGATAACAGGAGCAGAGTTTCACAAGAACAGTAAGGCCTCTTTAACACATGCGTTGCGGGGAAAGGTGCGGGTGCGTTGCGGGAACATGCGCGAGTGCAAAACATTGTAATGCGTTTTGCACTCGCGTGAGAAAAATCGCGCATGTTTGGTACCCAAAGCCGAACTTCTTCACAGAAGTTCGGGCTTGGGATCGGTGTTCTGTAAATAGTATTATTTTCCCTTATAACATGGTTATAAGGGAAAATAATAGCATTCTGAATACAGAATGCATAGTAAAATAGCGCTGGAGGGGTTAAAAAAAATAAAAATAAAAAATTAACTCTCCTTAATCCACTTGCTCGCGCAGCCGGCATCTCCTCCTGTCTTCATCTTAGCTGTGTGCAGGAAAAGGACCTGTGGTGACGTCACTCCGGTCATCACATGGTCCATCACATGATCCATCACCATGGTAAAAGATCATGTGATGACCGGAGTGACGTCACCACAGGTACTTTTCCTACACACAGCAAAAAAGAAGACCGAAGAGAAGCCGGGCTGCGCGAGCAAGTGGATTAAGGAGAGTTTAATTATTATTTTTAAAAAATTAACCCCTCCAGCGCTATTTTACTATGCATTCTGTATTCAGAATGCTATTATTTTCCCTTATAACCATGTTATAAGGGAAAATAATAATGATCGGGTCCCCATCCCGATCGTTTCCTAGCAACCGTGCGTGAAAAATCGCACCGCATCCGCACTTGCTTGCGATTTTCACGCAACCCCATTAATTTCTATGGGGCCTGCGTTACGTGAAAAACGCACAAAGAGGAGCATGCTGCGATTTTCACGCAACGCACAAGTGATGCGTGAAAATCACCGCTCGTGTGCACAGCCCCATAGAAATGAATGGGTAAGGATTCAGTGCGGGTGCAATGCGTTCACATCATGCATCGCATCCGCGCGGAATACTCGCCCGTGTGAAAGGGGCCTAAGGTTTTGTTCCGGGACACCAACTCTACATACTGGCATGTCTACTTCAAAATCTATTTGGGATGTGACAGATTCGCTTAAAAAGTAAAATCAGCAACCTTCTGCACTCCAGCTGCTGTGAAACTACAACTCCCAGCATGCAAACATGCTCAGTTGTCCTCAACTCCCATAAAAGTGAATGGAGCATTCTGGGAGCTGTCGTTTCAGAATATCTGGAGTACCGGAGGTTGCTGATCCCTGCGCTGGGCTTGTAGTTAGTTATTTCCAGTATCTACAAAATGGGTCTGAACTCAGTTCTCGATCAATAAAGTATCAGGACATTGACAAGAACCAGAACCAACCCGCATCCACTAACAACGAAAAACAATATACTTGTTTTGTGCTGCCAGCAGGCTACAGTCCTGCAATACCAATACACTGACAACCATCATGTAATATTGTCAGAAGAAGTCACCGATACTAGAGGGAAGCCACCTAATGCCATAAGTCACTATGGACTAATGGGCGGGTTATCATGACCCACATCTACAAGTGATATTGACCTACATGACTTGGATATTCTAGTAGATTTGTGGAAAACAGGGAAAACTACAGCTGGCCATACACATTAGGGTCCATTTACATGTCCGTAGTGTATTGCGGATTCGCAAATTGCGGATCTGAAATACACCCGGCCGGCACCCCCATAGAAATGCCTATTCTTGTCCGCAATTGCACGCATCCATTCCGTCCCCATAGAGAATGAATGGGTCCCCACCCTTTTCGCACAATTGCGGACGTGTGAATGGAGCCTTATGAGGGAGATTTATCAAACTGGTGTAAAGGAAAACGAGCTGAGTTGACCATAGCAACCTTTCATTTTTCAGAGCTCTTTTGAAAAACGAAAGGTGGAATCTGATTGGTTGCTATGGTCAACTCGGCTCATTTTCCTTTACATCCGTTTTTGATAAATCTCCCCTATATCTATAATCGGCAGAACCTGCTGCTTTTGATAGGACTGACCAAATGTCTAATGGGTATCGGGGCCTCCCAATGAGGGGACAGATAGGAATCAGTCTGTCAAATTTATTTTGGCATCAGAGTAATGAGCCCCCGCCAGAGGTGCCAGACAGCCATTTACGTCCTCTCCCTGTTCACAACACATACATGCTCGGCTAAGCAAAGTGTGCATGTGTATAAAAAGGTTGACAAGTATCTCATGTGTATGGGCAGCCTTAGACATCCACCACTATCTAATATGCTTTTCGTCCCTCTTCTCGAGTCTTCATCTGCTGTTTTTTTCACTCGCAAAATGGTGTAGCTGGGAACCCATTGGGGGAGTGTAAAGTAAAACTGACTTAGTTGCCCATAGCAACCAATAAGATTTCACCTTTCATTATCCAAAGGAGCTGTGAAAAATGAAAGGTGGAATCTGATTGGTTGCTATGGGCAACTAAGCCAGTTCTACTTTACACTATTTTTGATAAATCTCCCCCACAGTGTTCAATGCATGAAACAGAGCTGAAATAAATTAAATAAAAAAATATTTAACCGGATACATTTTTTTTGGAATGTGGGAGGACACTGCTACATACGTGACACCACTTTCCACAATACAGTGCGGAGCAGTTGCTGAACTGAGGAACAGTCAGGTCTGGTATTGGGGACATTACCATGACAATCCCTTTACTTTGCGAGTCATACTGGAGGTGGAAACGTTATCTTCTGGAGGCTTAATGTGGGTACAGAACCGAGCACATGTCACCGAGACACTTCCCTACTTAACCCTGGCAACAGGAAACCTGTGCAGGGTGACTAGGCCGGGGACACTGTGGTGAGCGCATGACTCACACAGACCAGTCATGGTTCAGGCAGCTTTGGTTCTGATCCATATTAGTCATACAAAGAATCAATTTATGATATTTCAATACAAACAATTCTGAAGAAAAAAAAAAAAATCGCCAGGAAAAAAATAACCATAAAAATAATCAGAATCTGACAGTTCTTGTCAGTAGAAACAGTAAGGCTGTATTTAGACCGCCTGTCGGGAAGGAACTTTCCTTCGAACTCTCATTCCTGATAATCTGCCTGTGTAAAGAAGCTGCAGATCACCCAAAGGCCTCATGCACACCATCGTTGTGTGTTTTGCGGTCCGCAAACCGCGGATCTGCAAAACACGGATGGCGTCCGAGTGCAAATTGCGGAACGGCACCGACAGCCATTAATATAACTGCCTATTCTTGGCCGCAAAACGCGGACAAGAATAGGACAGATTATTTTTTGTGGACCACGGAACAGAGCAACGGATGCGGACAGCACACGGAGTGCTGTCCGCATCTTTTGCAGCCCCATTGAAGTTAAAGGGTCCACACCCGAACCGCAAAAACTGCGGCTCGGATGTGGACCGAAACAACAGCTGTGTGCATGAGGCCAAAGAATGAGCAAAGCGCTCCTTCATCGGGTGAAAAGATCTGCAGTGCAGACACCTCAATCATCGCTTCAGGGCACCAGATCATGCGGTATGATCAGGGATCTGCTGCCCAGATACAATGATTCTGTATGAGGA
The DNA here is from genome assembly GCF_905171765.1 of Bufo bufo. Lineage (NCBI taxonomy): Eukaryota > Metazoa > Chordata > Amphibia > Anura > Bufonidae > Bufo > Bufo bufo. The sequence continues at coordinate 164,988,694 of NC_053390.1, read as the reverse complement.
CGAGCGATCGCAGTAGCCAACTCTCGTCACCATACAGTGGAGGTAAGAGCTGTATTTACATGCTGCGATGAGCGGTCCCTTTCCGACAATTGGGTGCTCATTGGCACGGTGTAAATGCAAATTAAATCATAAGTCCACCAATAGGGTTTGTGTGCTGCAAACTAACAGCCATACACTATTTACCCCATGATCCCCCAACCCGGTTACAATATTACGCAACTAAAAGAGTCTAAATGGCAGAACACCTGTAAATTATCTGAATGGCCAGCACTACATATTACATTGTTCGGCGGGCCCATCTTATAGCTTGCTTTTCCTTTGTGAAAATAATCTAATGTCCATATCGGCTGACCGCGTTCTCCCGACTTCCCCGTGTACATACATGCTCAGTTCAGCCAAGTGTCTAGGAGTCTTCAATAGGGAATTAGGACAAAGCGCAGTGTATAACAGGGGTCAGCTTTACTGAGGCTTTAGTACAAAAGCAGGCAGCATGAGGGACACAGGAGACACACATGCTGAGGCCAGGCTGACATCTGCGCTATAGTTTCCTCTTTTCTGTTCCGCAATAGGACTAGAAATATAAAAAAAACAGCAGCACCAGGTAAGTCATATTACAGACAACAACTGCTCCCTATAGACCCCAACACAGATGTGACTGTAGCACTGTGAAACTGCCAGAACAAATAGCGCAATATTAGCAGCGTTTTATATATAAAAAGGAAATATACATACATATATCCTCCACAACAGCTTGTAGCTTCCAAGGCCTTTGGATTAAATGGCCACTGTACTTTTACTCTGCATAAAATCAATACTACAAGCAAATATAACACAATTTGTAATATAAATCTTATTTAAGAAAAAATGCATCTTTCTCCACTTAAACCACTAAGTGTAAATGACACAGACACTGCTGCTGCTTCTAGTAAGTGTTATATCTCACCTCAGTGCTGGATTCACATCTACACTGCTCAGTATAATTTCCTCCATGCTGTTTTGCCTAAATGTGTGCTATAGCGAGTTAGGGAAGCAGGATGGATCTCCTCTACTCCCTCACTAGCTCAGGGAAAACGGACAATTCGACGTGGAGACTGGTGAGAAATGCAGAATACAAGCCATATAATGTCATATATAGCATCATACATGATAGCTGGAAAAATTCAACAGACATCCTTTAAATAACACGGATCATCAGACACAGAACATTTAGCATCGATCAGACTATTTTATTCTCAAGCACAGCGATATCTATAGTGTGAAGTCATAACAAGCGGATGAAGAGCTACTTATATGAAGTGGAAACCCAAGTCCCATTGGTGCCTCCAATGACCAGAGGATGAATAATCGAGGAGTGACCTCCAGTCTGTGAGTAATACTAGAAGAGGGCACAATGGCTTCGGTGTAACCTCATCTCATATACCACAAGAACAAATCAATGCAAAACACTGTCCACCTACAAAGCTATCTGAATGATTAGACACACCAACGTTCAATATATTTAATAGCAACAGCAGCAAAGAACTTAAATGCAGAATGACTAATTTATAACAAAAGGTTATGTACCAAGCATCAAAAGACAATCTGCCACCATAATAAAGTGAAAACAAGATTAAAGGCGGTCACAGACTCTTTGGAAACCATAGGTACGCTGTTTACAAAGGATCACACTTAAGAGCAGAGCATGTTCTAACAGAGCAAGAAGCAGACGCCTTCAGTACATCAAAATCCACCGCTACCCATCTAGCATGGGCCACTGTAATCCACGTAAACACCACATTACCAATATAAGTATGGCAATGAGGCAGAAGTCACACAATCATTATGGAAATCAGCACTTATGTATAACCAGGACATCTGCTCTACTTTATCTTTGGACTGTATTATAACAGATGTAAGGCTGGCCACACACATCAGATAGCTGTCGGCCAATATACACAAGCACTGCTGGGTCATGTGCCGCTTGGAGACAGGTCAATAAAGAGGGGACGCTAGGGAGGCTCGACCGAACCCCCCAACATCAGATGTTTTCATCTGCAAGATGGGGAGGTGCAGCAGCGGCCGTGTCGGCATCATAAGCGGTGGGGGTGCCAGGAACCCAGGCAAGTACAACATCTGGGAGGTGCCCAGGCATATGGGGAGGCATTCTAGATCTCTTAAGCCTACAATTCCATAGATATAACAAGACCAGGAAACCTTTTAGAAAACAATCCCCCTACAGTAGTGACAAGGGAATAGATTTGTATAATCAGACTCGTCTCAGCACCCACAGTTCTACACCTGCGAAGGGGTGTCCCTGCAGCTGAAGACACTCCCCCTGCTACATGATTGACAGGGGGGATATCTCGTGGGCCAAAACAATCTTGTGCCTGCACCACTGCTCCAAGTAGTAGCGCGAGGCTTTACTTCCACTTCCAGTGTAGGAAGTAGCGGCACATGCACAGTTACTGCTGCACAAACTAAAGCCTCTGCGTTTGCACAGCTACTCCAATCAGATGCATAGGCGCGAGATTGTCAGGGTCCAGCTGAATTGTCCACCCTGTCAATCAAAAGCCAGGGGGAGCGTCTTCAGCTTCAGGGACAGCCCCTCACATTTCGATCCATTCATCTCTCCCCTACATATTAATTAGTTAGTTCTACCTCCTGAAACGCAGGGATGACAGCAACCCTACAGTTGAATCAGAGGCTGGATGGTCAATCAGCACTGGCCCCTGACACAGGACGACACAGCAATTATTGGGAAGGAACCACTCATTCCTGATAACTGCCGAGCTGTCAGAGGGGATGAGAGCTGAATTTACATGCAGCAAATAACCTTCACTGTCTGGGGACGAGGCATCCCTGTTGCAATTGTACGTCCATATAGAGAATGATTGGGGAAGATCCATCAAATCGGTGTAAAGTAGAACTGGCTTAGTTGCCCATAGCAACCAATCAGATTCCTCCTTTCATTTTTCAAAGGAGCTGTGGAAAACGAAAAGGTGGAATCTGATTGGTTACTATGGGCAACTAAGCCAGTTTTACCTTACACCAGTTTGATAAATCTCCCCCATTGTTTCTGGGCAGCAGATTGCTGTTTGCTCAATCATCAGGACCTTTACACAGGGCATTTATTGGGTCTCTAGGAACGCCCCTTCCAATCACCGTCCCAATTGTCGGCATGTGTAAAAGGGGCCATTAGTCTTCCATGGTTTTAGACATCAAATACTGTGCAAACATTTATAGCCATAGTGACAAGACTACAGTCTAGTCCTATGATGGTTAACCTCTGGCACTCCAGCCGTGGTAAAACTCCCAAGATGCACACTTGCTTGGCTGTTCTCAGAACTCCACAGAACTTAATGGAGCATGCTGGGAGTAGTAGTGTCACCACAGCTGGAGTGTCGGAGGTTAGCCAAGTGATGTCAGTCATCAGCTCCACGAGGAAAGAGCTGCACCCAATCTAAAAAGTCATATCATGTGACCTATTTATTAGGTCCCCCACCCAATACCAATGAACATAATCAAAAGCCCAAAATTCATCCAGCATTTCATCAAGACAGTGCTCCATGTCACAAGTGATTTCTGGTCCTGGAATAGGTTCAGGAACATAGTGTCTGGTACAGTACCCATATCGAGTGCAAACAAAATATATTATATATATATATATATATATATATATATATATATATATATATATATATATATATATTTTTTTTTTTTTTTGGGGGGGGGTGTGGAATGAGGCAGTCATGGGCAGTATGGAGTACTGCTGTGCCACCATATAATTTTCAGCACCTCTGCTGAGATTATCAAAAAACTAGAATTCATGCTCCGCGTCTCAAGTTATTGATTAGAAACCATAGTCTGGTTATTTACTACCTTTCAATGTTGTATTAGCTGAAATACATAGAGCAACTCTACAGAAAGATGAGAAGGGCCTGAGGTACACAAGTTATGAATTTTGTTACACTTAGGGTACACTCCGTAGAATGTGTCCGCACCCGTTCCGCAATTATCCGGAACGGGTGCCCACCCATTCATTCTCTATGGGGCAGGAATGGATGCAGACAGTGGTCCACGGCTCTGGAAAAAAATAGAGCATGTCCTATTCTTGTCCGCCATTGCGGACAAGAATAAGCAGTTCTATGGGGGTGCCAGCCGGGTGTATTGCGGATCTGCAATACACTATGGACGTGTGAATGGACCCTTATCCTGATAAATGGTCGTCTAAAAGGTATAGACTCAAAGACCAAATCTCCATTACTGACTATGACGTCACCATTATGTGTTCTGATGTCTGAATAAAGAATCAGCCCATCGTCCACATGCAAGTCCCCATGTGACTAAAGAAAATCATGCACCAAAAAGATGTTGGAATTGAAATAAACTTTCTATATGTGAATGTAATGATGACATATGGAAGTAATTACAATATTAGACCGAAAGGATAAGTTTACTGGTAAAACCTGTACAATTGAAAGGAGGCTCTAGGACCCTGTTATGCCGCCTCTAGCCTGGATACAAGATGAGATACGGTTGGGCATGGAGGCATACAGCTTCTGTATGGTATCCTGTGCCACATTTGCCCACAGATGTTGCAGCTAGGCCTGTAGATCCTGCACACTTGTAGGCTGCTGAGGCTGGTGTACGAGCTGGTCCCATAAATAATCACTTGGCGATAAATCTGGTGACCGGGCATTATCCTGCTGAAAATGCCATTTGGAAGTCCTGCCACGAGAGGCAACACGTGGCTTCTGCACATATCGCTGAGCGGTTAGGGTCCCTCGTGTCACTACTGTTGTACATAATGGCTCCTCCGATCATCACACCAGCAGTTGGGGCAGTGTGTTGCTCCACAGCAAAAGCAGGACTGAAGCGCTCACCACTAGGCCTCCATACTCAAACCCGACTGTCACAGGATCCCACACAAAACCTGGATTCTTCACTGAAGATGATACAGCTCCAGTCTGTAACACTCCAGGTTTCACAACTCCACTGCAATGGCGGAACACGTAATGGGCACCATGACACCAAATTTCCTTCTGCTATGCGCCTGCAAATGGTCCAGACAGAGACGGGGTGGGGTGTAATAAGGAGGTCACCTGTGTCTGGATGGTGGACAACTAAACAGTGGGAGCTGCTCGTGCTTTTTGGTGGATCAAGCCATCCTCTCTACTGGTGGTCTGTATAGGCCGCCCGGAGCCTGTTCAACGTGTGTGCGCCTTGACGTAACCACTGCTCCCAGCACCTCCTAACAGCTAGGTCTGAGCAGTCTAGATGGCGGAGAGTCCATCAAAAAGATCATCCTGCTTCTATCAGTCCAAGGATGCGCCCCCTCAAGTCTGCAGCCATCTGACATTTCTATCTGGGTGCCTTCGTTTTTTTTTTTTTTTTGCCCATGACACTATTGAAGCATGTTAGGGTGTAGATACCGCCGACAGTGAATTTAGTCCAGACCAGGCCTCTATGAAAACACCTGACCCCGTCCAGCCACCATACAGACCACTGACAGAATACATAGGCACAGCTGTTCATTTATTCATACACTTCCAGAAGGAATTACAGAAATATACCACAATTCATATTTTCTAAAATGATGTGTTCATACAAGTATTTACCAAAACAGACATTTCAGGAAGGAAGATATCCTTCCTTTTCAACATCCATATTAGCTATTCACTTGGCAGTTGCAATACACACAGCTAACCTGAGGAACATAGTCATGCCGGCTAGGGAGAGACCCGGCCATTTATTTCCAGGATTTAGAATTAGGGAGGAAGAAATGGAAGGTGCTGGCGCGTTTCACTAGAAGATCACTATGCCAGCATGGAGAGGAGGGGGCTACTGAGCATGACCGAGGACCAGAACGTCAGCCACAGGAGAAAACAACAACAGGGGGCGCTACCAAACAGGGAAATGTATTATACATAACAAAATTTACATGTATATTGCAATAATACTACATTTGAAATCAATACATGGTCAATACAGAGTAATAGGGCCTGGTGCAATATCACCTGGGGAATCCAGCAATAGCTCTCTGTTCCAACAATACTACATAATGTACCGCCAAATACATTATACCAGGCGCTACCTGCACTGACTATTCACAATGCAGAAACCAGGGGATGGAGGAAACAAGTGGCAATTAACAACCCTGTCACATGCTTCTAGGAGAAGTCATGGTGGGAGAGTGCACCTTCCCAGAGGCAGAACCGGGTCCTCCCTGCTGGGATGAACCAAGATAGAGCTATATATATATATATATAGTGAGAGAGAGAAAAAAAAAGAGAGATATGTGTGTAAATAGATATATACGCACACAGATTTGTATAAACTGTACACACACATATATATATATATATATATATATATATATATATATATATATATATATATGTGTGTGTGTGTGTGTGTGTGTGTGTGTGTGTGTGTGTGTGTGTGTGTGTGTGTGTGTGTGTCAGTGTGGTACTGTGAAAGCCACTAGCTGATATACATACACATCTATCTCAGTAGCCATTAGCTGATGTTGTGTATATATACACACACACATTATATATATATATATATATATATATATATATATATATATATATATATATATATATATATATATATAAATAAATATATCTCTCTCAGTAGCCACTAGCTGATGTTGTATATACACATAGAGCTATGGATATCTCTCTCTCTCTCAGTAGCCATTAGCTGATGTTGTGTATATATATATATATATATATATATATATATATATATATATATATACACATATACACACACACACACATCTCTCTCTCTCAGTAGCCACTAGCTGATGTTGTCTATATATATACACACAGACACACATATATCTCTCTCAGTAGCCACTAGCTGATGTTGTCTATATATATACACACAGACACACATATATCTCTCTCAGTAGCCACTAGCTGATGTTGTTTGTCGCACACGCCATGTGACAGGCTGGGCTCCTGACAAGGTGCAGCTGATCGCCATCATGCGCAGCCATACAATAGGCAGTGATCGGGCGGCTCTTCCCGTCAGGTCATGATGGAGGATGACAGCAGCCGTCCCTTTTCTTCGGTGACATAACGCAACCTCCAGACCTCCCGTCCACATCCACTGTGCTGTAACGGGCGACAAAGGGCACAGACGGGCGATGAAGACTCCCGAACCACGGAGCATCCGAACTGCGACACTGACCCTCGGCGCAACCACACATTAGAGCGCATTATCATAGCACGGCAGCCGCGTCCCCGCACCGGGCACCTACCCCATCATCACGTCCTTGATCTCCGGGCTCTCCATCCTGCTGCCTGTCCACTGCACAGCGGGCGCGCCCCCGACAGACCGCTATCACGTGACCGCTCACACACACCCAGCAGCAGAGGTGAGAGGAGGGGGCGGGGCCAGCGCGGGGACGCGCACTGCTGCAGGAGGGAGGAGATGCGCTGACACCCGTATTTACTGATCACGGTCATCTGCTCACCGCCGCAAACCGGGGCGCCTAGCGGTCAGTGAAATCCAGCAAGAGACCGAGAAACCATCATGCTTGGTATTGGGTTCTACTGCAACACAGCTCTGAGCTGTAATACCAGGCACAGCCACTACTGTACGCATCGCGCTGTGCCTGGTATACAAGACTACAGCTGTGGACCATTTTATCTGTGGCTCCGCAGGGGTGCAGCCCATCTGATTTTAATGTGTTTTTTTTTTTTTTGTGGTTTCAGAAAACCCCTTTACCGCAGATAGGCCCTCTTTTTGGATTCGAAAAAAATAGGAGAGCCCTGGGGGCCCTTTACATTATCACATTACAGCGCTGTACACCACCCTTTACATTATTATACACTGCTCAAAAAAATAAAGGGAACACTTAAACAACACACTGTAACTCCAAGTCAATCACACTTCTGTGAAATCAAACTGTCCACTTAGGAAGCAACACTGAGTGACAATCAATTTCACATGCTGTTGTGCAAATGGGATAGACAACAGGTGGAAATTATAGGCAATTAGCAAGACACCCCCAATAAAGGAGTGGTTCTGCAGGTGGTCACCACAGACCACTTCTCAGTTCCTATGCTTCCTGGCTGATGTTTTGGTCACTTTTGAATGCTGGCGGTGCTTTCACTCTAGTGGTAGCATGAGACGGAGTCTACAACCCACACAAGTGGCTCAGGTAGTGCAGCTTATCCAGGATGGCACATCAATGCGAGCTGTGGCAAGAAGGTTTGCTGTGTCTGTCAGCGTAGTGTCCAGAGCATGGAGGCGCTACCAGGAGACAGGCCAGTACATCAGGAGACGTGGAGGAGGCCGTAGGAGGGCAACAACCGAGCAGCAGGACCGCTACCTCCGCCTTTGTGCAAGGAGGAGCACTGCCAGAGCCCTGCAAAATGACCTCCAGCAGGCCACAAATGTGCATGTGTCTGCTCAAACGGTCAGAAACAGACTCCATGAGAGTGATATAAGGGCCCGACGTCCACAGGTGGGGGTTGTGCTTACAGCCCAACACCGTGCAGGACGTTTGGCATTTGCCAGAGAACACCAAGATTGGCAAATTCGCCACTGGCGCCCTGTGCTCTTCACAGATGAAAGCAGGTTCACACTGAGCACATGTGACAGACATGACAGAGTCTGGAGACGCCGTGGAGAACGTTCTGCTGCCTGCAACATCCTCCAGCATGACCGGCTTGGCATTGGGTTAGTAATGGTGTGGGGTAGGGTTGTTGCGGGTATCGAAATTTCGATACCCAATCGATACTTTTGTCCCGGTATCGATACGATACCGGGATTTCCGTTTTTTTCGATACTGGGCTGCGCTTCTGCGCAGTCTAGTATCTCTGAACATGAGCGCGCTGCTATCGGCGCGCTCATGTTCTCTCTCAGCAGCACGGGGAGAAGGAAGCTGTCCTCCCTCCCCCTGTGCTGCTGCCGCTGCCACCAATGAGAAGAGAGGGGCGGAGGAGGGGCGGCAATGAGAAGAGAGGGGCGGAGGAGGGGCGGCAATGAGAAGAGAGGGGGTGGAGGAGGGGCGGCAATGAGAAGAGAGGGGCGGAGGAGGGGCGGGCGCACTGCGCCACCAATGATAGGATTACTATCGGAGCGATGGGAGGAGACATCAGCTTCACTAGTGGGCGTTCCTTTTCCCTGCGCTGCGATTGGACAGCGCTACAGCCAGGGAGAAGGAACGCCCACTAGTGAAGCTGATGTCTCCTCCCATCGCTCCGATAGTAATCAGCAGCATGTGGAGCAGGAGAGGAGACAGTAAGGGGGCACTGCGGGCGAACGGAGCGGCGCCCAGGACTAAATGGTGAGTGCTGAGACATCGCTGGGCGCCGCTCTGTGTGGCCTAATAGTGAAAGTCTGGACTCATATACAGTAGTCAGTCTTTAACACATACAGGAGGCGGGTGCCGGCAGCAGAATCGCATTGCCGGCACCCTGCCCCTGACAGGGAGCTGCGATCAGCGGCAGTTAACTGCCGCTGATCTGCTAGTACCCGCCTCCTGTATAAAGGGGTAAAATCATTGGTGGTGCAGTGTGCCCCCCCCCTCAATCCCCCCATCCCATTAAAATCATTGGTGGCACAGTGCGCCGGCCCCTCTCAACCCTCCAGTATTAAAATCATTGGTGGCAGTGGCCACAGGGACCTCTCCACTCCCCCTCATTGGTGGTGCAGTGGCAGCTTCTGATCGGAGCCCCAGCTGTGTAAGCCTGGGGCTCCGATCGGTTACCATGGCAGCCAGGACGCTACAGAAGCCCTGGTTGCCATGGTAACATCCCTGATGCTGTGTGCACAAAGCACAGAGCAGCAGGGACAGTGTGGAGTCCTATTCACCCTGATAGAGATCTATCAGGATGAATAGGAAAAGGGATGAAAGATCCCAGGTTCTAGCCCCTAAGGGGGGAAATAGTTATTAAATAAAAAGTGAAAAAAAAAAAAAACACTAAAATATGAAGTATAAATCACCCCCCTTTTCCCAATTTCACATATAAAATATATAAATAAACATATTACATCGCCACGTCAGAAAAGTCCAAACTATTAAAATATAAAAAAAAAATCTAGGTGGTGAATGCCGGAACAGAAAAAATAAAATAAAAACTGCGCGATTCGCCATTTTTAAAAATGAGGAATGCACGTGGCTTTTTTTGTTTATTTTTTTCGCGTGGTATCGAATGGTATCGAGTATCGCAATACTTTTTCATGGTATCGAAACCGAATCAAAAATTTGGTATCGCAACAACTCTAGTGTGGGGTGGCATTTCTTTGGAGGGCCGCACAGCCCTCCATGTGCTCGCCAGAGGTAGCCTGACTGCCATTAGGTACCGAGATGAGCTCCTCAGACCCCTTGTGAGACCATATGCTGGTGCGGTTGGCCCTGGGTTCCTCCTAATGCAAGACAATGCTAGACCTCATGTGGCTGGAGTGTGTCAGCAGTTCCTGCAAGACGAAGGCATTGATGCTATGGACTGGCCCGCCCGTTCCCCAGACCTGAATCCAATTGAGCACATCTGGGACATCAGGTCTCGCTCTATCCACCAACGTCACGTTGCACCACAGACTGTCCAGGAGTTGGCAGATGCTTTAGTCCAGGTCTGGGAGGAGATCCCTCAGGAGACCATCCGCCACCTTATCAGGAGCATGCACAGGCGTTGTAGGGAGGTCATACAGGCACGTGGAGGCCACACACACTACTGAGCCTCATTTTGACTTGTTTTAAGGACATTACATCAAAGTTGGATCAGCCTGTAGTGTGTTTCTCCACTTTAATTTTGAGGGTGACTCCAAATCCAGACCTCCATGGGTTGAAAAATTTGATTTCCCTTTTTGTATTTTTGTGTGATTTTGTTGTCAGCACATTCAACTATGTAAAGAACAAAGTATTTCAGAAGAATATTTAATTAATTCAGATCTAGGATGTTATTTTTGTGTTCCTTTTATTTTTTTTGTGCAGTGTATTACAGCGCTGTACACCGCCCTTTACATTATCACAGCGCTGTACACCGCCCTTTACATTATATTACAGCACTGTACACCACCCTTTACATTATATTACAGCACTGTACACCACCCTTTACATTATTACAGCGCTGTACACCACCCTTTACATTATTACAGCGCTGTACACCGCCCTTTACATTATTATTACAGCGCTGTACACCGCCCTTTACATTATCACAGCGCTGTACACCGCCCTTTACATTATATTACAGCACTGTACACCACCCTTTACATTATCACATTACAGCGCTGTACACCGCCCTTTACATTATATTACAGCACTGTACACCGCCCTTTACATTATATTACAGCACTGTACACCACCCTTTACATTATTACAGCGCTGTACACCGCCCTTTATATTACTATTAGAAATGAGCGAATTTCCCCTTATGACATTCGTTCACACTTTGGTAGTTAAAGGTAAATTGCGTTATGGTCCTCTAAAGGCATTCCGTTATGCATTCCGTCATGGAATTGCGTTATGGTCCGTGGTAACGGAATCCTCAACCCAATTCACATTATACCACAACCCGAACCAAAAACAAATTTCAAAGTATGAAATTCGCTCATCCCTAAACTTCATAAATTGATTTCTACTGTAAAAAAATATAAATATTTCCCAAACTTGGGTTCAGTTCCAAGGTACCACTTGTAGTGGTGGTAATAACTTCGGCTCATCGGAGCCAATACATTCTAATACTGTACCGAGCGCTCGCTCCATACAGTATTGAAACAAAGTTTTATGCAAATCGACTTTGGATGTTTTATCAGTGGGTCCAATGGCCACATTATTAAAAGGTATGTGTCAGGGAACACCCAATGCAACTTAGAATTTACAAATGGCGACAAGACTTTTTAGTCTTGTCGCCATTTGCGACTAGACCCGCCACTGCAGCGGGGCACAGGAGATGATTGTACTCTGCCCCGCCGCCGATCACCCTCATAGGCTTCAGGCTTAGAAGGCCTGAAGCCTATGAAGTAGTAAATACCCACGCAGGCGTGCGTGACAACATAATCACGTCCGGCACATGAGTGATGACACAATCACGCCTGCCTGTGCCGTGACACAGTGAAGCGATGTGGCCGTAGACCAGAAAAGGTTGTGGCCTGCATCATGAACACCGGCGAACGTGGGATACAGGTGAGTATTAGTTGCTGTTTTTTTCACTGCCATCTTGGGGGCCTGTACTAACAGGAAGGATAACACTGCAGGGGGCATTGGGGCATTACTCAATGGGAGCACTGTGGGGGACGTCTCTACAGGAGGGACGCTGTGGGGGACCTCTCTACAGGAGGGACGCTGTGGGGGGCTTTACTGTTAAAAGGGCGCTATGGGGGACATTTATACTGGGGTGCACTGTGGGGGATATAACAGGCAGCATAATTGGGGCACTCTAGAGGAATCTTTAATACAGGGGACAGTATAATGGCCATTACTGGTGGCACTGGGGACTTTTAACACTGAGGCCCTATAGGGGGCATTACCAGGGCATTTTTTTTTTTTTATTAGCAGTTTTTTTCAATAGTACAGAAGAAAAAAGGAGAAACATAAAATGGTACAACATAGCTCAAACAGAGTCATTTAGCAGACTATCAAATGGGAATAAGCACAAAAAACATTGCGTACAGCAGTACAGGTCCCATAGTTATACCAAAAGATGTAACATAAAACTCAGGACAAGGGATAAAGACAACTGACAGAACACAAAGGGAAAGGGACAGGTAAGGGAGAGTAATAGCAGGGATGGTAGGGGAGGGGGAGAAACCATTAGGGGGATGCCAGGTATGTATCCCAAGGTAGCCATATCGCTTGGACATTCCATGGACCTGAAGTCACGGACCCTGGCTAGAAGCATGGACTTGGTGGGAGGGGTAATCTGTTTCCAGGATTTGGCGATCAAGGATTTGGCTGCAGTGCAGAGTGAGAGGAACAGCCTGGAGGAGTACTTGTTCAACCCTGGAAGTGGTAGGTTAAGTAAATAGACCTTTGGGTCTAGCGGTACAGGGGATCCAAAAAGGGAATGACCCACATCCCTCACCTCCCCCCAAATTGGGGTGATATTGGGGCACGTCCAAAAAATATGGTACACAGAACCCATGTTTTTCAAGCACCGCCAGCAGACAGACGGAACAATGGGGTTTATGGAATGTAGGAGTGCAGGGGTATATGATACCAGTGCATTAGCAGCCTATACTGAGTCTCCTTATACGTGGTGCAAATAGATGACTGGACTGCCCTATTTCATACAGTCTGCCAGGCACTGCGAGAAAGAGGCGATCCGAGGGCGGAAGCCCATTTATCCATATATGCATGATGTGGGATCTCGCCCTCTGTGGATGTGGCCAAAAAGTGGTAGATGAGAGAGATCAGGCCTCTCGTCCCGGTGCCTAGTCGGCACAGACGCTCAAATGCGGAAGGGAGTGACACCTTAAGCGAACCAAAAGTAGGGCTCACATAGTGACGAACCTGGAGGTAGTGGAGTTCCTCTGTCGCCGGTACCTTTGATTGGTCCTGAAGCTGCGCAAAGGATCTCAGTGTCAGAGTAGAAGCGTCCACAATGTCTGCCAGGTGGAAGAGACCCAACGACGACCAGACCCGGACCATAAGAGCTGTTAAGCTGGAGGGAATAGCTGGGTTGTAAAGAAAAGAGATCATAGAGGAGTGCTGAGAGGCTAAGGTAAATCGGCTGTGGCAGGTGTCCCATATATGTTTGGTAAAGGCCATAGACTCTAGGTGGGGAGTGTGGGGGCCATGGGGGTCCATTGCCATAGCAGGGTGTTCAGATGAACCGGGGCAAGCCAGAGCTTTTTGATTTCTACCCATTTAGTGTATGCCTGTTGGGACGCCCAAAAAGGAACGACACGCAAATGGGAAGCCCAGTAATAGTGTATGATATTAGAGACCAATAGGCCACCTCTATCCGTGGCCACGAACATGACCTTGCAGGGGATGAGGTGACGTTTACCTTGCCATATGAAGTCTAGAGTGGCCTGTTGGAGGAGGCGTAGTTCTGACATGGGGATTTGTACTGGGAGGGTCTCAAAGTAATAAAGCAACTTTGGGAGGAGGGACATCTTCACCGCTGCTATGCAGCCAAGCAGCGATATGTATAGAGGTTTCCATTTTTCAAGGAGCTTAAGCTCACGAAAGAGGGGAGGGAAGTTACTGAAGTACAGTGAGCCATACGTAGGGGTAATATAAACTAGGGATCGACCGATATTGATTTTTTAGGGCCGATACAGATAATCTGTGAACTTTCAGGCCGATAGATGATAATTTATACCGATATTCTATGAATTTTCTTTTTTTTTTAAATAAAACTTCCTACACAAATCTGCTGAAAATGAATATATGTTTGTTAACGTGCATTTTTTTTTGTAAATATCTTTCTTTTTCATTTATAATTAATATTTTGGTGTGTGGTTTTTTTTATTTATTTTTTTACTAACTATTAGCCCCCTTAGGGACTAGAACCCTTGTCCTATTCACCCTGATAGAGATCTATCAGGGTGAATAGGACCTCACACTGTCCCTGCTGCTCTGTGCACACAGCATCAGGGATGTTACCATGGCAGCCAGGGCTTCAATAGCGTCCTGGCTGCCATGGTAACCGATCGGAGCCCCAGGCTTACACTGCTGGTGCTCCGATTGGAACTGCCACTGAGAAGGAGGGGAGAGGGGACCCTGTGGCCACTGCCACCAATGATTAAATCTGGGGGGGGCTTGGGTGGGGGGGCGCACTGCGCCACCAATGTTTTTAATACTGGGGTGGGGGGCGCACTGCGCCACCAATGAAGATAACTCTCTCATTAATTCATATACAGGAGGCGGGAGCTGGCTGCAGAATCATGTAGCCGGCTCCCGACCTCTATGATGAGCGGTAGCTGCTATCCGGGGCAGTTAACCCCTCAGGTGCGGCACCTAAGGGGTTAACTACCGCGGACCGCAGCTACTTGTCATAGAGGTCGGGAGCCGGCTATGTGATTCTGCAGCCAGCTCCCACCTCCTGTATATGAATTAATGAGAGAGTTATCTTCATTGGTGGCGCAGTGGCCCCAGCCCCTTCTCTCCTCTTGTCCTCCCTCCTCTCATTGGTGGCAGTGGCAGCAGCGGCACAGGGGGAGGGGGACACTGCTTCCTTCTCCCCTGTGCTGCTGAGGGAACACGGAGAGCGATCCTTGTTCCAGATTCGTTATCGGAATAATCAGCAAAATAGATGTCGATACCGATAACGTTCAAAATCCTGAATATCGGCCGATAATATCGGTAAAACCGATAATCGGTCGATCCCTAATATAAACCCCCAGGTACCTCAGTGTGGTATCCGACCATCGATAAGGGAAGTTGCTATGGAGCAATGTAAGATCACAGGTGGGTATAAGGACCGGTAGGGCCTCTGTCCTAGAAGCACTGACCTTGTATCCTGAAAGGGCGCCGTTTTGAGATTGGGCCTTTTGTAAGTTTGGTAGTGTAATGTGGGGATTGGTCAGGGTGAGGAGGACATCGTCCGCGTAAAGGGAGATCTTAAATTCCTTATCCCGTACTTTAAGTCCCTAAATGTCGGGGTTCAGTTGTATGTGTGCCGCAAGGGGTTCTATACACAATGCAAAAATTAGCGGTGAGAGTGGGCAGCCCTGACATGTACTATTAGAGATATTAAATGGAGTGAAGGAGCTGAAAGGCAACTTGACAAGCGCCGAAGGGGCAGAGTAGAGGCTGAGAATGGCTTGTAGAAAGGGTCCTGCGAAACCGAAAGTTCGGAGGGTTTCGAATAGGAAAGACCAGTCGAGCCAGTCAAAGGCCTTCTCTGGATCAAGACTCAAAATAACTGTGGGGGTCGAGGTACGTGTCGCCACATCTATCAGATTAACAACCCGGCGAGTGTTATCTCCGCCCTGTCGGTAGGGGATAAACCCCACCTGGTCCTTATGGACCAGTCTGGGGAGCCACACATTCAGACGAGCAGCGAGAATACGGGTGAAAATTTCAAGGTCTGCGTTAAGAAGGGAGATCGGTCTATAGTTAGCACAGTCGGGGGGCGGAGCCTGACCGTGCTCGATGGCAGCTGCTTGAGAGAAGCGCTCCCGCCACCAAGCTGCCTTTCAGCGCCTAAAGCACTCTATTCCCCGTGAGATGGTCAAGATTCAACCGAAGCCTGGGTCGGGCGACGCAGCCAGTGACTTTTCGGCTTGCGCACCTAGCAAAAAGATGGACACACGAGGACAAGATGGCGCAGAGCGGGAAAGCGCCTCTCCGCAAGCCGGATGGAGACTCGGAAGACGATCCCCTTAGCACCCACAGTGATACCCAACTCAACCAGGGGGTGAGTGATACCAGTCCTCTGTCAAAGGACTATTTTGATTCTGCTCTTCATAGGGCGCTGGCCCCAATCGCGGCAGATCTGTCCTCCATAAAAATTGACATTCGCCAAATAGGCAACAGGGTAGAGGCCCTTGAACAATCCCAAGATGCCCTGCACTCCTACGCGGTTTCTACGGCTAGTAGTCTGGATTCACACCGGGTTGCACTTAATACCGCTCTACTATTAATTGAAGACCATCTTTTTGCCATTATGCAGGAACTTTTTGCTTACCTATGGGGCGCGGACAGAGCCAAGTCTATAGTGGTGGAACGGGTGCACAGAGCCTTGCGACCCAAGCCGCCCCCGGCAGAAAGCCCAAGGGACATCATTTGTGGCCTCTTGAGCTTTCGAAACACAGAAGCCATTCTAGATAAAGCCAGGAGCCTATCGGAGGTGAAAATAGCTGACACCGCGGTCCAATTGTTTCAAGATGTGGCGCAAAGGTCCCTTATCGGTGGCTATACCCTTTTAGTATTCTGATTACATCTGGGAACAGACTGCTTACCGTTCGCACCCCGGAAGATCTGCAGGAGCTGTGGGGCGTTCTGCGGATTCCTCTGATTGATATTCCCTCATGGCTTCCTGTCCCGCATAATGGCGACCCTCCTCAGTTTCCCACTCCGTGGTCCACCGTTCGGAAGCAGAGATCCGGAAAACGCGGATCTCCGAGGATGGACTCCAATGACTGATGGACATGATTTCTCCCTAGTGCATTGTTAGGAGTCCTCTTTTCGCTACCTATGTTGCCTAACCAGAGAAGGATTGTGTTGCCATCCCCCCTTTTCTACGTCCTCCCTGCTGGTTCCCCTCATTATCGAAAGGCCGTGCCTGCCACTGCCTCCATTGGTGACTATTGTCCTTCAGTCTCTCAGCTGTTAGCATGTTGCTGCGAGTTACCCTCTTCCCCCCCCCCCCCACCTCCCCTCTGTTTATCATCTGCTATTATGGTTAATCGGGTTAGATCAATATACTATAGTTAGCACAGTTTTGCGGGTCTTTACCCGTCTTATGAGTGACTACAATATGGGATGACAGAATGGACGGCGAGATTGGGGAGCCTAGGCTAGGAGGTGGTGGAGAGTTCTGCTTGAAACATTTTGTAGTACAGATCCATGAACCCGTCAGGTCCCAGGGATTTGCCTAGGGGGAGAGCTTTAGGCTGGTTTCACACGGGCGTTGCAGATTGGAGCTGGATGCGTTCAGAGTGCGTTCAGTGAAACTCGCACTATTTTGCAAGCAAGTTCAGTCAGTTTTGTCTGCGATTGCGTTTAGTTGTTCAGTTTTTTCCGCGCGGGTGCAATGCGTTTTGATGCGTTTTTCACGCGTGTGATAAAAAACGGAATGTTTACAAACAACATCTCTTAGCAACCATCAGTGGAAAACGCATCGCACCTGCACTTGCTTGCGGATGCAATGCGTTTTTCACGCAGCCCCATTCACTTCTATGGGGCCTGGGCTGCGTGAAAAACGCTGAATATAGAACATGCTGCGATTTTCACGCAACGCAGAACTGATGCGTGAAAAACAACGCTCATGTACACAGACCCATTGAAATGAATGGGTCAGGATTCAGTGCGGGTGCTATGCGTTCACGTCACGCATTGCACCCGCGCGGAAAACTCGTTCGTGTGAAAGGGACCTTAATCACGTCCATTAGTTCCTCGGCTGATATGGGGCTATTCAAAGAGACGACCGCCTCCGGGGAGAGCTTGGGCAATTTACAAGAAGATAGGTAATTCCGAATGCGGGACAGTGGGGGTGTGTGCGAGTGTTTATCAGCGAGATTATACAGTTTGGAGTAGTAATCACGAAAGCATCGAGCAATCACGTCAGGGTGGTATTGGGGGCATCCAGCTGTGTCTTTTACCACCTGAGGAGCACGCTTGGAGGCAGCATCTCGTAACTGACGGGCCAAGATAGTGGGGGCTCTATTTCTCTTCTCGTAATATCGCTGCTTGGAGTAAAGCAGCATGCGTTCCACAGTATGCATGGAGGCATCGTTTAGTTTCGCGCAGGTCTCCACTAGTTCCCGGAGAAGGGAAAGGCTCGGCTTAAATCGGGACTGTAGCGAAGTAATTTGTGCCGGGAGTTCCCGAACCCGGAGTGTTCTGTTTTTTTTTTTAAGTCGCGAGGCCAGTGCAATACCTTGGCCCTGTACTACCGCTTTATGGGCTTCCCAGAGCAAAGCCTGGGACGAAACTGAGCCAGTGTTTTCACTAAAGAACATTCGGATGTACCCCTCAATATCCGCACGGAAGGACGGTGATTTCAAAAGGGAATCATTTTAGCGCTAATGACAGGGGTGTTGTGGTGTAGGTTGAGAAGAAAGGGTGAGGGTGAAAGGGGCGTGATCTGACCAGGAGATAAATCCAATGGAAACATCACATATCATCTTCAAAGTCAGAGCATTGCCAAAAAAGTTGTCCATCCAGGTGTGTAATTTATGGGGGGGGGGGTTGAAATGGAAGGTAAACATTCTACCCAAGGGTTGTCCACCCTCCATAGCCAGGCGGCACTGGGTAGAGGGCGCGGGCGTAGAGAGGAGGAACAACCAGTTCGCGTTCTCGGAGAAAAGCATGTTGAAATCCCCATCTAGGATTCACGCGGCTAGAGGCAGGCCTTGGAGCCTGCATATGACCCGACGCACAAACGAGGCTGGGAGGTGTTGGGGGCATACAGATTACAGAGTACGATGGGGAGACCCTTCCAGGATGACGTAGCGGCCAGCGGGGTTTCCTGTGGGAGGAGGATATTGAAATGGGACAGGAGGCCGACAACAATATGGCAACACCTGCCTTTCGACGACTGTGGTTAGCTAGGAAGGTGTGTGGGAAGTAATGCTTGGCAAAACCAAAGGATCAGGTCTGGTCGAAGTGGGTCTCCTGAAGAAAGGCCACATCTGCCCTTAGGTTGCGGAGCTCCCAGAGTACCAAAAGCCTCTTGGCATTAGAGCCCATTTCCTTTACGTTCAAGCTGACACCTAACCATTGAGGTAGAGTAGAGTAGCAAGGTGTCTTACCAGCTATGAAGGTATCAGCAGATCAGCAGAAGAGCGGAAGATGGCCACTCGGGGGGGGGGGGGGCTTCTTCCAGGCTGCTCTCTGTGGAGTAAAAGAGAGTGGGAGCAAGAGAAAGACAGGGAGGAGGGGGATGGGAGCGGGAGGATGTGAAACAGTAGGGAGGAGCAGGGGAAGACACAGACACCACAAGACTGCACAGAAATAAACAAACAATATCCATAGAATAAACAGACTAAGAAAAATAAAGTCTGAAAAGGGACCGACCCCACCAGACCAATAGCCAGCAGGGCGGACTCACTGAATCCCACTGTCTGGGGACCGAACCAGTCATGTCCCAAGAGGGCATGAGCAGAACCAGAAGGTCAAGAACAGAAAAATTAAAAACAGTCGTGGCCAACAGGCGGCGACTACGCCACCATATCTTTCTAGGCCTTGAGTGGGCTATAACAGGGAAGTCCCCGAAAAAGGCAAAAAGAGAATACCAGGTACGCCAACAAGTCCATCAGCGATGGGGAGTTGTTCTTCCAGGTACGCCAATCTAGGTAAAGGAGACGCTCCTCCAGAGTCAGTAGACCTCACTTTTGGCGAGGGCAGTCGACGTCTCTTGTGGCCTCCCATTGCCTACCAAGCAAGTGGGGCGGAAAGGCATGTCCTGGTGATCTCCCAATCACAGAGGTCAGGTACTGCGCGGCACAGAATGGGCCGAGGTCAGTGTAGGAGCGTAAGGCCACTGTGCGGCCATTCATCCTGGTGTTTAAGGAGAAGGGGAACCCCGGCGGTATATGATCCGATGGTCCCTCAGGGTGTCCAGTAGGGGGGGCGAAGGTGGAGACGTTTCTGCAGCGTGATCTACGACAAGTCCTGGAAAAGCTGGACCCGGGCCCCCTGGAAATCCATAAATCGGGAGTCCCTGATTTTCGTCATGATTGCTTCTTTCTGGGTGAAGTCATGGACGCAGCGAATAAAGTCTCTGGGTTGGGGGGTGGACCCTTTGGGTCGGAGAGCTCTATGAGCCCTGTCCAGCTTAGTGGTATGAGACGGGGGGGGGGTCCCCCATAATTTTGTTGAAGAGCGCGTCCAGGATTCCTTGTATGTCCTCCTCCCCTAGGGGCTCTGGGACGCTATGGATTCTGATATTGTTCCTCCTCCCACGATGGTCTAAATCCTCTATATGATGCTGAAGCTCGCGGAGCCCCGCAACCTGTGAGGACACTGAGGTGTGGAGTTGAGAGACACAGGACCGTGTACCTTTGTGTTCTTTCTCTAGGGTCTCCACCCGGGTGGCAATAGAGTGTAGGTCGCGTCGAACCGTGGAAATTTCAGAGCGGCATGTTGCGGTGACCTCTGTAACCAGAGCCTGGAAGTCCCCTTTATTGGGCAGCTGGGAGAACATGGAAGCCCAGTCCATAGGGGGGGGGGGGGGGGGGGGGGACCGCTGTAGGTATATGGGGAGTGTGTAGGGGTAGGATACCACTGCATGGAGAGGGTAGCCCCTATGTAATCCTCAGGCTGAGTCCAGACCTGAGCGTTTTACAGCGCGTTCCTACGCGCTGTAAAACGCTCAACAGGCAAGAACCAATGTTTCCCTATGGGAATGGTTCTCACCTGAGCGCTTCACAGCGCATACGATTGCGCTGTAAAACGCCCGACGCCCCAAGAAGTACAGGAGCTTCTTTGGGGCGTCTTGTTGCGCGTTCCCGTACATAGACTGACGGGAAAGCGCGACAATGGGCGTTCGCTTGTTCCGGAGCCGCGTCTGTAAACGCGCATAAAATCGCGCATACAGAGCGCTCCATCCCGTACGCTCAGGTCTGAACACAGCGTCAAGGTCCAGAGGCGAGGGGGGCAGGGGGCAATTCCACTGCTTGGTTCTCACCCGGGGGGTACCCTTCTGCAGGGAGAGAGAGCCGGGGGGAGGATGGTCAGCATGACTTCGCTGGGCACTGACCTGAGGGAGGGGGGGGCCTCCCCGCTATCGGCGGTCCGCCACGTGCAGGCGCCATCTTGGGTGCGTGATTTTCCAGCTGGGCCCATGTCCAGTGCGGCGGTGGAGAGGCTAGAGGCTGGCTGGTCTCTACAGCCATGATTATTGGATCTGGATGCTCCTGCGTTGCCAGAGGGTCTGCCGCCTCGCAGTCCCATACCTCCCTGCAGCGCAGTTTCTTACCCATGTGGGGGGGTTGGTGTTGTAGGCTCAAGGCCCCTAATGTTGCGGCTCGGTGGCGAAGCTCGGCGCTCACGCATTCTTCTCCATGAGCTGCTAGGCCACGCCCCTACCAGGCCATTTTTTTATGAGGGCACTATATGGGGCATTACTGGATGCACTGGGGTGCATTTTAATCCTGGGGCACTATAGCTGGATTTTTTTGTACATGGGCATTACTACTACGGGCACTATAGTGTCATTTTTACCTGCAGTAAAATAGGAGATATTAATGCTGGAGGTACTGTAGGGGCATTTCTATTACAGGAACATAAGAGGGGACATTATTTTTGGGGACACTATACAGGCATGGCGCTGGCTGGGGGACATGATGATGGTGGCAATGGCATGGGGCGGATGGCGCTGTCTGGGGGACATGATGATGGCAAATGGCAATGGCATGGGGCTGATGGCTGTGGCTAGGGGACATGGATGATGGCAAATGGCAATGGCATGGGGCTGATGGCTGTGGCTAGGGGACATGGATGATGGCAAATGGCAATGGCATGGGGCTGATGGCGCTAGCTGGGGGACATGGATGATGATGGCCATGTAATTTGTATACATACAGAAGAAAATAATATATCGCGATATATTGTTATATCGCACATGCTTCAAATTATATTGCGATATAGATTTTAGGCCATATCGCCCAGCCCTATACACTGCGTGCAGAATTATTAGGCAAATGAGTATTTTGACCACATCATCCTCTTTATGCATGTTGTCTTACTCCAAGCTGTATAGGCTCGAAAGCCTACTACCAATTAAGCATATTAGGTGATGTGCATCTCTGTAATGAGAAGGGGTGTGGTCTAATGACATCAACACCCTATATTAGGTGTGCATAATTATTAGGCAACTTCCTTTCCTTTGGCAAAATGGGTCAAAAGAAGGACTTGACAGGCTCAGAAAAGTCAAAAATAGTGAGATATCTTGCAGAGGGATGCAGCACTCTTAAAATTGCAAAGCTTCTGAAGCGTGATCATCGAACAATCAAGCGTTTCATTCAAAATAGTCAACAGGGTCGCAAGAAGCGTGTGGAAAAACTAAGGCGCAAAATAACTGCCCATGAACTGAGAAAAGTCAAGCGTGCAGCTGCCAAGATGCCACTTGCCACCAGTTTGGCCATATTTCAGAGCTGCAACATCACTGGAGTGCCCAAAAGCACAAGGTGTGCAATACTCAGAGACATGGCCAAGGTAAGGCAGGCTGAAAGACGACCACCACTGAACAAGACACACAAGCTGAAACGTCAAGACTGGGCCAAGAAATATCTCAAGACTGATTTTTCTAAGGTTTTATTGACTGATGAAATGAGAGTGAGTCTTGATGGGCCAGATGGATGGGCCCGTGGCTGGATTGGTAAAGGGCAGAGAGCTCCAGTCCGACTCAGACGCCAGCAAGGTGGAGGTGGAGTACTGGTTTGGGCTGGTATCATCAAAGCTGAGCTTGTGGGGCCTTTTCGGGTTGAGGATGGAGTCAAGCTCAACTCCCAGTCCTACTGCCAGTTTCTGGAAGACACCTTCTTCAAGCAGTGGTACAGGAAGAAGTCTGCATCCTTCAAGAAAAACATGATTTTCATGCAGGACAATGCTCCATCACACGCGTCCAAGTACTCCACAGCGTGGCTGGCAAGAAAGGGTATAAAAGAAGAAAATCTAATGACAAGGCCTCCTTGTTCACCTGATCTGAACCCCATTGAGAACCTGTGGTCCATCATCAAATGTGAGATTTACAAGGAGGGAAAACAGTACACCTCTCTGAACAGTGTCTGGGAGGCTGTGGTTGCTGCTGCACGCAATGTTGATGGTGAACAGATGAAAACACTGACAGAATCCATGGATGGCAGGCTTTTGAGTGTCCTTGCAAAGAAAGGTGGCTATATTGGTCACTGATTTGTTTGTGTTTTGTTTTTGAATGTCAGAAATGTATATTTGTGAATGTTGAGATGTTATATTGCTTTCACTGGTAAAAATAAATAATTGAAATGGGTATATATTTGTTTTTTGTTACGCTGCCTAATAATTATGCACAGTAATAGTCACCTGCACACACAGATATCCCCCTAAAATAGCTAAAACTAAAAACAAACTAAAAACTACTTCCAAAAATATTCAGCTTTGATATTAATGAGTTTTTTGGGTTCATTGAGAACATGGTTGTTGTTCAATAATAAAACTAATCCTCAAAAATACAACTTGCCTAATAATTCTGCACTCCCTGTATATATAATATATCTCTATCTCAATGCCCTGATCACAGTCAACTGTACAGATGTCTGATATTATACAGTATACACTATTCATTGTCCTAAACCCCCGAAGACCACAGGGATCTGGCCAAACATGTTGGGGGCCAGTTTTAATCCATCACCTGCTGCAAGTCTTTAACATAGGAGTAAAGTACACTACTGTATAGGACAGCGCTATAGGGATAAATAGGTTGTATGCACCAACCATATCCCAGACTGATAGCAGAGTTAGTACATTAAAGCAGCGGTTTTTAATCATTAGAATTATGTGGGAATAAAGAGGGAAGGGTACACTGATTGATAAATGCAAAAAGGGTTTTATTGACCAAATGGCTTTGTGAAAAGATGGATTAACCACAATCTGACATTTATCAGGGTCAATCTGAATGGTATCACTGATAGCACCACCCACCGGTGACGTCCCTGTACATCATTGTGGCTGAGGGAATGTATGAAGCGGGCTGCTGCGCTGATCTTCCTCCATACCTGGCTGTTGCCGGTTGTATATTATAGCAGGCACCCCGGCCGCAATTATGCCGAACCCAGTCATTTAACCCCTCAGATGCTGTGGTCAATAGCAATCATGGCATCTGTGGCGTTAGGCAGAGGGAAGGGGCTCCTCTGCCTTCCGATTGGAGCCCCCTCAGTGAAATTGCAGGGCACCGATTGGTTACCATGACAGCCGGGGGCTTGCTAAAGGTTCCCAGGCCTGCCATGGTTAACTAACCAAAATATTATTGTGGTACATTAAATTGATTGGACATGGTTTGGAAAAACACACCCGTCTATATAAGGTCTCACAACTGTCAATGCATATCAGAGCAAAAACCAAGCCATGAAGAGCAAAGAACTGCCTATAGAGCTCGGAGACAGGATTGTGTGGAGGTACTAAGGTTGGACAATATCAAAAACATTCCCACTATAACAATATTAAGACATTTATCACGATAATGATATAT
The DNA here is from genome assembly GCF_905171765.1 of Bufo bufo. Taxonomy (NCBI): domain Eukaryota; kingdom Metazoa; phylum Chordata; class Amphibia; order Anura; family Bufonidae; genus Bufo; species Bufo bufo. The sequence continues at coordinate 164,963,909 of NC_053390.1, read as the reverse complement.
ATCATGATAAATACCCATCACACAAGGAGACATTATACTGAATGGGGGCCACATGGTGATATTCTACTGTATGGGCTGGCTGGGGCCAAGGTGACATACAATTTTTACCCCCCCCCCCCCCCCCCCCCCCCACCGGTATAATGTCTCCTTGTTGCCCCATACAGTATAGAGTACTGTCTACTTGTTGCTCCTATATAGAGGCAACAGGGAAACATCATACTGTATGGGGCTTATACGGATGGGAACCATGACAGGTATATTCCGTATCTCCTGCTATTGTGTAGATATCAAGTACCATGTGCATGGGCTGCTGATGAGCCTGAGCGGATCTAGACAGGAAGAGTACAGCCTTTATTCATCGGTACCGAGTACTATCTTTTACATCCCGCTCCGTTGTCACACTTCTCCCGCTATGGACAATTGCAGGCCAGGACATGTGAACTCCCTGAGAGAGACGGGCTCGCTGTTTCCACCTCTCACTGGTGGCTGACGTTGGACGCCTGGCTCGTGTGCGTGGCTGTTTCGGTGGACAGGTTCATGGAGAAACAGGAGCGAGGAGGGTGCGGCCGCTGCGGGAACTAATATATAATGTATTCAGGCGGCCGGACATGGACGTTTTAGAATCGGTCAGCACACATGCGACTGCTCCTATAATTTCACTGAACACTATTAGGAAACAGTGATGTTGTCGTTTCTCAATACCGCGCTATATCACGGACATGGGTATAATCGCTCAACGCTAGGAGGTACTGATCTGGAAAAGGGTACAAAAAAATTCTGTTGTACTGAAAGTTTCCAAGAGCACAGTGGCCTCCTTCTGCAGAGAGGAATTGCAGAAAATCCCCAAATCCAAGTGTGAAAACCTTGTGGCATCATACCCAAGAAAACTGGAGGCTCTAATTGCAGCCAAATGGTGCTTTAGCTAAGTCCTGAGTAAGGGTCTGAATACTTATGTCAGTGCGATATTTTAGTTTTTCCTTTTCAATAAATTAGCAAAGATTTTGAACATTCTGTTTTCACTATTAATATGGGGTACTGAGTGCAGAACGATGGAGAAAAACTGAAATGTTTTTATATTTTAGCACAAGGCTGCAACATAACAAAACGTGAAAAAAGTGAAAGGGTCTGAAGTCTTTCCAAACGCATTGTACACCGTCCACTCTACTCTCTAAGGTAAGCCAAGCGTGGTGAGCACTTCGGCATCATCAGTATTATGGGGATTGGTCCACTCTACTATTAGGGTCCATTCACACGTCCGTAAGTGTTTTGCGGATCCACAAAACACGGACACCTGCAATGTGCGATCCGCAATTTGCGGACCGCACATTACAGACACTATAATAGAAAATGCCTTTTCTGGTCCGCAATTGTGGACAAGAATAGGACATGTTTGCGGACCGCACATTACAGACACTATAATAGAAAATGCCTTTTCTTGTCCGCAATTGCGGACAAGAATAGGACATGTTTTATTTTTTTCAGGAACGGAATTGCAGATCCTGAAAAAAAACGGATGCGGATCCCGCAAATGCGGATTCGCATCCGTTACAGCCCCATTGAAAGTGAATGGGTCCGCAAATTGCGGAACGAATGCGGACTCAAATTACGGACATGTGAATGGACCCTTAGCCCAAACTACACAAATATTATACTGTTTGGCTACTAGCCCCTAACAAAGACTACAGCGGGCTCATAGTTTAAATCCCTTACCAGTGACAACTATGCTGCTCTTAAAACAATCAATTATCTTTAGAAAAAAGACGACTGAGGGGAGATCTAACAACTATGTATACATATATCAGGGGGCCGTACAGAAATCTCTCCCATCATCTATTTATCCCCAGGACTGTGACGAGGGGACATCCTCTGCGTCTGGAGGAAAGAAGGTTTGTACACAAACATAGAAGAGGATTCTTTACGGTAACAGCAGTGAGACTATGGAACTCTCTGCCTGAGGAGGTGGTGAGTTCACTAAAAGAGTTCAAGAGGGGCCTGGATGTATTTCTGGAGGGTAATAATATTACAGGCTATAGCTACTAGAGAGGGGTCGTTGATCCAGGGAGTTAGTCTGATTGCCTGATTGGAGTCGGGAAGGAATTTTTCCTCTAAAATGAGAAAAATTGGCTTCTACCTTTTGGCCTTCATCTAAATCATCTTGCAGGATAACCGGCTGAACTGGATGGATGTGTCTTTCTTCAGCCTTATAAACTATGTTACTATGTTTGTCCATGAGGCCTGTATGAAGTGAATGAACTAAATGCAGTCTCAGTTTTTTATCTCATGAAACAAGTACTTACAGGAACTCTCTCCCTCTTTCTCCCTCGTCACAAATACTGAGCAGGTCGTTCATCACACCGTGCATGCGCTGGTCCAGGCACAACACTGATTTGGCTATTATGCAGTGTTTTCAGAAGTCCACCGTGATGCCATATTGTCCAAAGTCCTGTAAAAGAATTCATATACAGCATGCATTAAAAATAATAGCCATGTGAAATTATATATATATATATATATATATATATATATATATATATATATATATATATATATATATATATATATATATATTATAAAAAGTCTACACACCCTGGTTAAAATGTCAGGTTTCAGTGCTGTAAAAAAAAAAATGAGACAAAGATAAATCATTTTAGAACTTTTTCCACCTTTAATGTGACCTAAAAACTGTACAACTCAATTGAAAAACAAACTGAAATCTTTTGGGTGGAGGGAAGAAAAAAAAACTAAAATAATGTGGTTGCATTTTTTTGCGGTACCTACGGTACATGCGGACATATGGCCACACAATGCACATGGAGTCATTTCAGGCTTTTTTGCGGACCCAATGAAATTAATGTTTCCGCATACGAGCCTGTAAAAAAAAACGGAACGGGAAAAAAATATATATGTTCATGTGCATGAGCCCTAAGGCTACTTTCACATCTCCAGTTTGAATTCTGGCAGGTTGTTCCGCTGCCAGATGTAGACGGAATGTCCGCTGGTCTACTTAATGGGGTCCAGCCGAGATCCATACGCATTCTGGCAGACAAGCGGAAAACCGACCGGACACAAACCGCTGCACGCCGCTTGTCTGCCGTCACGGCCATGCCGGAGTTTCACACTGGAGGTGTGAAAGTAGCCTAATGCGTAGCATCGGGCATCTCTCTACATCTAAACAAAGGCTCATGTCCATGTAAGAGAGTGTTTGATGGGTGAACTTAGTAGATGTGATGGTTAATCGCCTCTTTTTGCATGACTTTTACCTTCTGCTGCACGACAACCACCCTGTGGGATACCCTGTCGACCACTTAAAGGAGTGTTCCAGGATTTTAATACTAATGGCCTATCCTCAGGATAGCTCATCAATATCTGAGCAGAAGGTGATTGCCACCCCACTCCCTTGCCCATCAGATGTTCCCGAGTACCCCTGGTAGACTGGCACAGGAACAAGCAAGTGCACTCGGTTGTTTCCAGAATCCTATAGAAGTGAATAGAGAGAGCACCACGCAAGCGCAGCCACCTCTACATTCACCTCTATGGCAGTTCCGGAAATAGCAAAGCCAGCACTTTGAATGGGGTGGCTGTGCTGTTCGAGAGATGGAGGTGGGACCCGCACCCATTGGACATTGATTTCATATGTCACTGATGTGTGAGATGGCCCAACCTCTTTATGGTGGCCATACACATTAGATAGAAGCTGGGTGATGGTTGAACAGAGACAATCAATCATCTGGTGAGCGTTCATTGTGCAGATACGGCCACACACATTTTAGTCCATATTGGCCGTTACAGTTGTTCAAACTGCCCATACACGTTCAATGAACGCAGGCGATGGACAAAAGAAAACGTTTCAAATGATAATGGTCTGTCACTGGTCAGCTAAAACCATCATTTCTTGTTACATTTCACCCATCAAACCTTAGTTTTGGTTGAATTTGATGAACTTTAGGATAATATCTATGGCCACCTTTGCATGCCATCCCACAGCACCATGAAGAAATGTGAACAGTGGCAAGACGGAACAAGTACTGGTAATGCATGGAAATAAACTTTAATTTGGGGTTGTGCAAGAATGGCTGGACCTGTAAAGGATAGATGACTTACCTGCTTCCTGCTCCTACTCAAGGCTTACAATGCTCCGCTGGGCTTCTTCAATGTCAACATCAAGTTTGACATTGCCACAGCCAATCACTGGCTGCAGCACAGACCAGATCCCCTCACATCATAATAAATGATCACATGACGATCTGGTCTCCACTGCAGGCCTGGAGGAGAAGGAGCCAGCGCTGGGAAGCAGGTAAGTCATCTTTCCTTTACAGGTCCAGCCAAGTGGACCCTCCACCATTCTTGCACAACCCCTTTAATCAGTTTATGTCATTTATATTAAACCAGAGAACGCGTTCAAATGGGAAATTGTATAGAAATCAGAAAATCAGAAAATCTCTCTGTCCTTTCAGTGATGGATCTGCTCAAAATTGGTCTGGTTTAATGTTTGGCATAATTTAAGCTCAATCATCTTCCTACTGGAGGAAGGAGGGCCAGTTCTGTAGAAAACATTCATGTACACGGATACTTTTTCATGCAAATCCAGAGAGAACACAAGTTGGTTCCTCCATGGAGAACATAAAAATACTTTTCCCTCCTCTCAGTTCTTTCCATTCACTTTTCTGGCACTGGTATCACACTTGGAAGAAGACTATGTGAACCCAAGTCTAGTTCTCAAGGTCCTAACAATGCACTTTGGACATTTAATTAGCAAGTTGTCACTTGAGCTACCATAAAAGAGCTCAAGCTGATCAAGTAAGAAAGCGGCTATACCAGGAGACGGATGGCGCTTCCAGTAGAAATCGGGCACAGTTATTACACAAGCTTCCAGTTCACACGGTTGCCCCATCTACAGCCTCCAGGTCAGGGGATCTCCTGTGTTATGGTCTGTGTGTGTGTGACGGGCATAGCACAAGTTTCACCAAAGATATTCTGCCGCTTTCATCTTTTTAATAATTGTCTTTCTCCACCAATATTAATGTGACATTTTTGAAAAATCATAATTCATGTAATTCAACACTATACATTAGTTTGATGCAATCCAGTCCGTTTTCTGTCAAGCAGAAAATCAAATCTGACCCGGCTTTGAATAGGTGTGTACATTGCGTTTAAGGCCACTTTCACACTCGCGTTTGGTGCGGATCCGTCATGGATCTGCACAAATGCTTCCGTTCAGATAATACAACCGCATGCATCCGTTCAGAACGGATCCGTTTGTCTTGAACACCATTGAAAGTCAATGGGGGACGGACCCGTTTTCTATTGAGCCATATTGTGTCAGTGAAAACGGATCCGTCCCCATTGACTTAAATTGTGTGTCAGGACGGATCCGTTTGCCCCCGCATCGTCAGGCGGACACCAAAACGCTGCAAGTAGCGTTTTGGTGTCCGCCTCCAGAGCGGAATGGAGACGTAATGGAGGCAAACTGATGCATTCTGAACGGATCCTTTTCCATTCAGAATGCATTAGGGCAAAACTGATCCATTTTGGACCGCTTGTGAGAGCCCATGACTGATCTCACAAACGGAAACCAAAACGCGAGTGTAAAAGTAGCCTAAATTTTCACCTCACATGGATCCAGAGATCTCCCCATCCATCGCTCGGCTTGATATTCGTCAGGCTGACAGCTCAGGGCACATGTCCTTCCCGCTGAAGCTCTCTCCCTATTACAGCTCAGGGGACGTGTGCCCTTTTTACTGCAGCTCTCTCCCTATTATAGCTCAGAGGGGCATGTCCTTTGTGCTGCAGCTCTCTCCCTATTACAGCTCAGAGGGGCATGTCCTTTGTGCTGCAGCTCTCTCCCTATTACAGCTCAGAGGGGCATGTCCTTTGTGGTGCAGCTCTCTCCCTATTACAGCTCAGAGGGGCATGTCCTTTGTGGTGCAGCTCTCTCCCTATTACAGCTCAGAGGGGCATGTCCTTTGTGCTGCAGCTCTCTCCCTATTACAGCTCAGAGGGGCATGTCCTTTGTGGTGCAGCTCTCTTCCTATTACAGCTCAGAGGGGAATGTCCTTTGTGCTGCAGCTCTCTCCCTATTACAGCTCAGAGGGGCATGTCCTTTGTGCTGCAGCTCTCTCCCTATTACAGCTCAGAGGGGCATGTCCTTTGTGGTGCAGCTCTCTCCCTATTACAGCTCAGAGGGGAATGTCCTTTGTGCTGCAGCTCTCTCCCTGTAACTATCACAACTTCTAACAGTAGATACCGCTGAAGGATAGATGTGCGCAATAGGTGGACGTGCACATTACTATACAGATTAAACACCAGACAGCACCATTAGGGTCCATTCACGCGTCCGTATGTGTTTTGCGGATCCGCAAAACACAGACACCAGCAATGTGCGTTCCGTTTCATTGAAAATGAATGGGTCCGCACCTGTTCCGTAAAATTGCGGAACGGATGCAGACCCATTTTGCGGACGTGTGAATGGACCCTTATAATGAAGTAACAAGAATCTCTCACAACTGAAACATTTTTCTGAGAGAGTAAATTACAAAAGCAAATATTTTTCATGCTGAATTACAGTTAGAAAAAATATTCAACCTTCTTAACATCAAAGAGGTGGGACCCGCAACTATCGGATATTTATGGCATATCCACAGTATATTCCACAGTAAGGTTTTACAATGCTTCAGATCCTGGTTTCCGATTATTTGTCACATCCTTTTATTCATTGTTCAGGAACATTAATGAAGTCTTATTTTCATCTGAATAATTTTTTATTTTTTTTCAAAAACAGGAAGAGATGTCACGTGGTGGATAAAAAAAACCTCTAAGGCTCCATTCACACGTCCGTGGTGTGTTGCGGACCCGCAACACACCCGCCCGGCACCCCTATAGAAATGCCTATTCTTGTCCGCAAGCTGTGGACAAGAATTGGACATGTTCTATCTTTTGCGGAGCTGCGGACCTGAAGATCGGGGCTGCGCTCCGCAAATGCTGACAGCACACTGTGTGCTGTCCGCATAAATTCCGTCCCCATAGAAAATGAATGGGTCCGCACCCGTTCCGCAAAATTGCGGAACGGATGCGGACCCAATTGCGGACGTGTGAATGGAGCTTAATGGGAGCCTTTCCTGTTTTTTGGGTTTTTTTCCCCTGGAGGAGGAGGGGGAGATGAATCTCTCAGAGTGCAAGCTCTTGTGAGCAGGAACGGCTAATTAGCTGTTCCTCTGCGACGTCTGACTGTCTGCACATGCATCCTCTGACTTGCAGAACATGTCGGTGCTATGAAAATAAAAATTATTAGGGCACCCGAGGTGTGATTTTACACCTCAGGCAAATCAAAATCTGCACGTCTAACGATGCAAAGGGCGAAATCCTCTGCAATTCTCCAGCAAAGTACAAATAGAAGACATGCAGATATTGAGGCAGATTTGACTTTGGCGTACAATTACACCATGTGTGAAGGCACACCTCGTGCTGTGCACATTAATATATCTGCATTTTTTTCCATTAGTTTTTTTGGACAAAAACAGGCATTTTTACAATGGGGTGCGCAGAAATTGCAGTGTGCACATGGCCGATATCTCTATTTTGTAGATACGCGGTTTGCAGACCACAAAATACAGACGACTGTGTGCATTAGGCCTAATAATAACAACAAGCAGCCAATAGCAGGCGGGGAGGAGGACGAGCCTCCTTAGCGTCACCTGCAATGCTTGGGAGGCTTGTCCTCATCTGCCCGTCGTCGTCCTCCGCCCGCATGGGGAGAAGCAGAAGTGGCGGTGCAGAGACCAGGAGTGGCGCATGGAGCGGGGAGCCAGGTGGGTATATTCATCGTGAGGGGCCCAGCATATGGGGTAGCATTTTATAGTCTTGGATAACCCCTTTAATACAGCCCCTACATGCACAACTTTGTGTCCGGCTGCATTTATGATCCCATTGCAGCCAAAGGGGTTTCGGCTGTGCCAGATAGGGTGAACTCCAGCAGGCTGTTCCTCTGCTGGATTTCCCAATGCTGATGTCAACATAGCCTTACTACTTTCTCTCCTTTTAGTATACACACCTGATTTTGGCTTAAAGGGGTATTCCGGTTAGATTAAGTTATCCCTTATCCACAGGATGGGGGTAACTATTAGATCAGTGGGGGTCCTACCGCTGAGTAGAACATGTGAGCGTCCACTCCATTTATTTGAATAGGAATTCTGGAGATAGCTGAGCACTGTACTCCACCATCTCCAGAACTCCCATAGAAATGAATGGAGCGGCCACATGCATGTGCGACTAGCCGCTCCGTTCATTTCAGGGGTGGCAGCAGGGGGTACAGGGCGCCCATTCTCGTGACCGGTGGGGGCCCCAGTGGTAGGACCCCCACTTATTTAAGCGCTATCCCCTATCCTTTGGGTAGAGAAAGAGGTTTTCTCAATAGTTTAGCTTTCAACATAAAGGGACAGTTATAAGAAGACATTTTCTAAATACATTGGTCAGTAGATTTGACTTTAGTCATGAACTATAGAGCCTAGACCAGGGGTGCACAACCTTTTTTGGTCTGGGGGCCGCATTGTCACATCGCTCTATTTCAAGGGGCCGCAAATAAAAAAATGTTGATCGGCACTCATCTGCCTATTACACAAGCCAGTGCAAAGTGACTGGGGAGGAGTGATCGCTGCCACAGTCGTGCTGCAGATAATCGGACATCTTTCATCCTGATAAAATATGCAAATCAGCCGACAATTGAGCAATTCCTTGTTTATCGACTGATCAGCTGCACGATTATACCGGCCAGATATAAGATATGAGCGCTCCTATGAACACTTGTTCCCAGTAATTGTCCCAAATATCGTGCTGCAGCATAGCCCCTGAAACCGAAGAGTTAGGCTGGGTTCACACCTGAGCATTTTACAGCGCGTTCCTACGCGCTGTAAAACGCTCAACAGGCAAGAACCAATGATCCCCTATGGGCATGGTTCTCACCTGAGCGTTTTACAGCGCGTACGAACGCGCTGCAAAACGCTGTACGCCCCAAGAAGTACAGGAGCTTCTTTGGGGCGTATGGTCGCGTGTTCCCGTACATAAACTTCCGGGAACGCGTGACAATGGGCGACAATGGGTACGCTCAGGTGTGAACCCAGCGTCATACTTACCTGCTCCCCGTCTCTCCGAACTGCCTCCGCTGTTTACCCCTGGCAGTGCATGGACATGGTCATACACCACTCCAGACAATGACTGGCTTAGGCGGTGATGTGGCCACAAGCAACGTGTCACTGCGGAAGCCAGTCATTGACTGGAGCCGTGCAAGTGACCATGGCCATGCACTGTCAGGTGTAAACAGAGCAGGAACCGGAAGATGGAGGCAGCGGAGGCAGCGCAGAGGACAGGAGCGTCGTGGAGCAGGCAAGTATGAATCTTCTATTTCAGAGGCCATGCTGCAGGAACTTGTTAAAAATAATTTTTACCAGAAAAGTGGCGACATTTCCTTCCATCCTGCCTCCTATTTATAAATCAGCGGTTTCCTTCACTGCAGAGGACGGAGCTCACTGGTTATCACCATCTCCTGCCAATCCAGTTATAGGCGCCCTGCAGTAACCAGTAAGCACATTACCTTGCTAGTGCGGAAGGCGCCTATTGGTTAACGCTTGAATGACCAGGCCCGAAAAGGCCTTAATGACCAGACACTTTTTTGTGATTTAGCGCGCGTGGTGGTTCAAATGGTTGTAACTATCTTATTTGTTGGACTACCAAGATAATTTTTGCAACAATTTTTATTTGGGGGAAACTGTACAAAATGTTTTTAAAAAGTATATATTTTTTCAAACTATAGCTCCTTATTCTTTAAATATGCAAACTGACACCAAAATAAATTATTATAATTAGTTCTCTATTTTGTGTATTTTGCTATATAATATGAAACGTTTCACGTGAATGGGGCGGTAATGGTGACGGTTTTGATTGGTGTGGGTCTTTTCTTTTATGTATGAATTTTTTTATTTTCATTTCTGCTACATAATATGTCCCCCAAGAGGTCACAAAAAGACCTTGGGGGACACTGTCACTTTTTTAAATTTTGCACTTTTTCATAAAAAGACTGTGGTGGGACAGTGAACACTCTCTTTTATTAAGCACTTTTTCCTTTTTATTTCATTTAATTTTTTAATTTATTTAGTTTTCAAAATTTTTAAAATCATTTTTTAACTTTATTTAAAATATATTTTTACCACATAATTTGTCCCCAAGAGGTCACTAAAAGACCTTTGGGAGACAATAAGTGAATTTTTTTTTGTACTATTTCCACTGTAACTGGAGCATCCAAAGGAGCCCCAGTTACAGGGAAACCAGCCTGCTGCGGAGGCTTTGTACCAGGGCAGCGCTCCTCTGTTCCCGAGACACCCAGCGATCACGTGATCGCTGGGTTTACACTGCAGAGCGCTCATAGAGGAGAAGGCAGAAGCGCTAATAAAGCACTTCTGTCTTCTCCTCGGCTTCCCCGCTCTCACTAATAGCCGGGGACCCTTTCCGCTCCTGCTACAGTGCAGGAGCAAAACCTGTGATCTATCTGCTGTGCGGCGCTCTGTGCAGAAACACAGCTGATTGCAGGATCAGCTGAGTTTCTGCCCAGCAGGGCGGGGGCCGCAAACCATGGCTCTGGGGGCCGCATGCGGCCCGCGGGCCGCAGGTTGTGCACCCCTGGCCTAGACAGTTCAGCAGGTCTCTCACTGCACACAGGTGTCTATGGGAACCTGCAGACCTGAGTGATGGGACTGAGCTCTGAGGGAACTTATAGGCCCCTTTCACACGGGGGTCGCGGAAGAGGTTCGGATGAGTTGCGGGAAACCCGCGCGAGTGCGCACACAAGTTGTCACAGTCCCTCAGGTGACTGATGTCAGGAAATCCAGGAGATTGGTTGAGCGTAGGGTTGGACAATATCAAAAATATTCCCACGATAACGATATTAAGAAATTTATCGCGATAACGATATATATCACGATAAATGCCCATTTAGAAGAAAAAAACACTTGGGGCCACAAGGAGACGTTACACTGTATGGGGGCAGCCACGAGGAGACGTTACACTGTATGGGGGCAGCCACAAGGAGATGTTATACTGTATGGGGGCAGCCACAAGGAGACGTTACACTGTATGGGGGCAGCCACGAGGAGACGTTATACTGTATGGGGGCAGCCACAAGGAGACGTTACACTGTATGGGGGCAGCCACAAGGAGACGTTACACTGTATGGGGGCAGCCACAAGGAGACGTTATACTGTATGGGGGCAGCCACAAGGAGACGTTATACTGTATGGGGGCAGCCACAAGGAGACGTTACACTGTATGGGGGCAGCCACGAGGAGACGTTATACTGTATGGGGGCAGCCACAAGGAGACGTTACACTGTATGGGGGCAGCCACGAGGAGACGTTATACTGTATGGGGGCAGCCACAAGGAGACGTTATACTGTATGGGGGCAGCTACAAGGAGATGTTATACTGTATGGGGGCAGCTACAAGGAGACGTTATACTGTATGGGGGCAGCTACAAGGAGACGTTATACTGTATGGGGACAGCCAGGCAGCCACGAGTAGACGTTATACTGTATGGGGGGCAGCCACAAGGAGACGTTATACTGTATGGGGGGCAGCCACAAGGAGACGTTATACTGTATGGGGCAGCCACAAGGAGACGTTATACTGTATGGGGGCAGCCACAAGGAGACGTTATACTGTATGGGAACAGCCACAAGGAGACGTTATACTGTATGGGGACAGCCAGGCAGCCACAATGAGACATTATACTGTATGGGGACAGCCAGGCAGCCACAAGGAGACATTATACTGTATGGGGGCCACAAGGAGACGTTATACTGTATGGGGATAGCCAGGCAGCCACAAGGAGACATTATACTGTATGGGGGCCACAAGGAGACGTTATACTGTATGGGGGCCACAAGGAGACGTTATACTGTATGGGGGCAGCCAGGCAGCCACAAGGAGACGTTAATTGTTATACTTTTATATGTCATTTTTCACCATTTCAGGTATCTGTAACTAGTCGATTGACTTCTAGTAACAACAAAAACATTACAGGGTTAATTCTGTACCAGAACGAGTGGTTTAAAGTAATCTTGTGTATAATCTCCTACTAGAAGGTGTATTGCAGGCTGTAAGCAGAAGTGTTGGTGGCGCTCCTGTCCTGCGCTGCGCAGCCTCGCCTGTCATCTGATTCCGACGTCAGTGGGCGGAGACTGCATTAAGGGAGCCTGCATGGAGGAGACGGGGTAGCCGCTGCGGGCAGCAATTGGTATAGAATCATGCTGGGGCGGGTGGCAGCGGACGCAGATTTTGAAGCGGTCAGCGCACATGACCGCTTCAATGACGTCACAAAATACAGTGGTAATTAGGAAACAGCGATATCGCCGTTTTTTTAATACCGCGGTATATCGTGATACCGGTATATCGCCCAACCCTAGCTGAGCGTGGAAGAATCTAACAGCCTCCTTGATTTCTCTTGATTCAGTGCTGATAGGGTTAATGACCACTTCCCTTTTCTCAGCTGTTGCTCAGTGGTCATCACTTCTACCCTTTATAGTGTCACCCCACCCTTCTGACTATGTGGTTGATAGCGTCATTTGGGTTTGGCTGAGCTCTTGTGAGCCCTCTCTGGTGGTCCCGGTCTTCCATCTCTGCAGAAGTTAAGTGTTGCGTTTGTTTGTATTTGTTATATTCCCTGTTGTTGTATCTGGGCCTGAGACAGAGACTTCCATTCATCCATCTGGGGAGGAATGGGTTGTCTCTGGTCCTATACTTATTCCAGGGCATTATAGGGAAATCAGGGCCTAGGTATCCTGCTTATGAAGATTCCTACCTTCAAGGTCTATTCATATAGATAGGTAGTCAGGGACCAGATTAGTGTTGTCTAGGAGGTGACCTGTTTCTTCCCTAGTTTCCAGGCCCAGTTACTGTTCCCATCTTCATTCAGCAGGACCTGCGCTGATGTCACCGTGCTCCCCACGTGGTGAGCGCAATGATGTCAGCGCAGGTCCTGCAAGAAGAAGCAAAGAAGACTATAACGGCTGCGCGATCAAGTGGATGAGGTTAGTAATTTTTTTTAACTCTCAATGGTCATTTTACTTAGCATTCTGTATTAAAGCATGCTATTATTTTCCATTATAACCATGTTATAATGGAAAATAATAAAGTAAATGGACTTTAATGGGGTCCTATTTATTCACATCTCATTAGCAACCATCCGTGAAAATCGCATTGCATCCGCACTTGCTTGCGGAGTCAATACGATTTTCACGCAGCCCCATCACTTCTATGGGGCCTGCGTTGCGTGAAAAACACAGAATATAGAACATGCTGCGATTTTCATGCAACGCACAAGTGATGCGTGAAAAATATCGCTTATGTACACAGCCCCGTTGAAATGAATGGGTCACGCATTGCACCCGCGCAGAAAACTGGCCCGTGTGAAAGGGGCCATAAGGTTTAGCAAGATTACCTGCAGTAAGCAAAAGATCCAAGTGTGTGAGGACTGAGAAGCATGGCTTTACCTGTAATTGTGTTAGATATCACAATCTCCTGCTTTGTCAGAGTAAGGGCTGTTTCACACGAGCGGATGCCGTGCGTGACATCCGCTCCGGGAATGACAGCCAAGACCCGATGCAGACTGCAGAAGCACGGAGCAGTAACATGACTGAAAATGCTCCGTGCCTCTCTGTGATCTCTTTACTACGAAATCACAGTGAGATAAAGTTGTCACTGTGATTTCGTAGTAAAGATATCACAGAGAGGCACGGAGCATTATCAGTCATGTTAATGCTCCGTGCTTCTGCAGTCTGCATCGGGTCTTGGCTGTCATTCACGGAGCGGATGTCACGCACGGCATCCGCTCGTGTGAAACAGCCCTAAGGCCCCTTGCAGACGAGCGTTTCTCCCGCAGCGAGTCTGCAACGTAGCTCCCGGCCTGACCTCCCAGCAGTGACCGGATTCACATAGCATTATATTGATTTATGATGCTATGCTACACTTACAGTTCTGGAATGTATTGGAAATACATTCCAGAACTGTAAGGGTTACATAGCATCTAGGGCTGCAGCTAACGATTTATTTTATCGGGAAAAACACAAATGACAAAAAAGGGTTTATATGATTTTACTTGAAAAATTATGTGCAAAGGCCATATTAAAACAATTTTAGGAGTTACATAATTATAAAAATTACATTATATAAAAATACAATAGGAAAAGGGGGACTAATTTTTATTGAGGGAGGGGCTTATTTACACTTTAATAAAACTATTCTGTATACCCTAGTATGTACACTCGTATTATACACATGGGGGTATGTGCAGACTGGTAAGAGCATTGCATCATAGTGTCTGTACTACAGACACTAGGGTGCAATGCTTTGCACATACCCCCATGTGTATAGCAATGTGCAAAGGCCTGGGACACTGTGGCAATGCGGCAGTAACAGTGGCAGCATGATCCCTGAGCAGGGCACATTATACAGCGGGCAACTGGCCTACCGACAGCAGGTGGGCTTAGCGTGGTACGGGTGAGGTCCTCCAGGGCAGGCTGAGGCTCCGTCAATGTACGCACGACGTAGCATTATGCACGACTTAGAGCATCGGGGAGGGGGGGGGGGGGAGCAGAGCAGCAGCGCCTGTGTTCTAACAAAAATCCTTACTCGTGAAAATACCTTACCCCTCGTGACTTCCGTGGGTGTGCGCCTCAGTGCAAGCGCACAACCACGGCACGGGTAAGGTAAAATTACGTGCACCCTCAGGGGGTAAGGAGATCTGACTGTCTTTTCTCCTTACCCTCACACTGCGCATGCACGGATTGTGAAATCTCCTTACCCTCACAAGGGTTAGGGTTATGCCCCCCCAATATGCTGCATCCACCTCCCACCCCCGGATGGCTGATAGAATCTTTTACCCTATAGAGATGCGGACATGCACGGATAGATCTCTGCTAGCATGTCCGCAATATACCTGTCCCATAGCTCTGTGTGGTTTTATTTAGTTTAAAAAATGATTTTATAGATATGTAAATTAGCCAAGTAAGGTGCCCAAGGCGTGGTTACTTACGGTTAAGGAGCCCAGCCATGCCCCCTGTGAAGGAGCCCAGCACCGCCTGCATCCAGGAATCTCCTCCTTGCTCACAAAGTTACACAGTGCCGTATCTCACGATGCGCGAGCTAGCTCACTAATGCTAGCAAAGGGAACTAACACTTTGCAGGCACTGTGCATGCGCTAGCTCGCGCATCGCGAGATACGGCACTGTAACTTTGTGAGCAAGGAGGAGATTCCTGGATGCAGGCGGTGCTGGGCTCCTTCACAGGGGGCATGGCTGGGCTCCTTAACCGTAAGTAACAAGCGGTCCAAAACAGATTAGTTTTGCACTAATGCATTCTGAATGGATAAGGATCCGCTCAGAATGCATCAGTTTGCCTTTGTTCCGTCTCCATTCCGCTTAGGAGGCGGACACCAAAAACACTGCTTGCAGCGTTTTGGTGTCCGCCTGACAATGCGGAGGCAAACTGATCCTGACACACAATGCAAGTCAATGGGGATGGATCCGTTTTTCACTGACACAATAGAAAACGGATCTGTCCCCCATTGACTTTCAATGGTGTTCAAGACTGATCAGTCATGGCTATATAAGACATAATACAATCGGATCCGCTCATGACTGATGCAGGCGGTTGTATTATTGTAACGAAAGCGTTTTTGCAGATCCATAACGGATCCGCAAAAAACACTAATCTAAAAGTAGCCTGAGATTGCTTCTCCTCTGAGCTCATGTTTGGAGAGGCTAGCTGCTCTGATGGCTCCTATATGCTATACATAAAATATAAGATGTTTTCTAACATCTCAAATTCATTAATACAGAAACACAAAAAAGCTTAAAGGGGTATTTCCATTCGGGGGTTCCAATATGGTACAGTTAATAATAAAGTGGCGATGTATGCAGATGACACTTTGCTTTTTCTGGGGGACACAGGTCCATCTTTGGAAGCGGCTATGAAAATCATTGATTGCTTCAGGGACCTGTCGGGTCTGACTATTAACTGGAGTAAGTCGGCGATTATGCTGCTTGATGGGCAAGTGCAATCACAGACAGTGCGAGACAGAAGTATTCCATGTGTAGCGACCTTTAAGTATTTGGGTATCCATATATCCCCTAGAATCCGAGACTTTGGGAGCCTTAACTTTGACCCGCTGGTCATTAAATTTCGTAACAAAGCTAAGGCATGGTGTAAGTTATACCTGTCGGTGGCGGGAAGAGCTAATCTCATTAAAATGGTGTTGATGCCTCAGCTACTCTATATTCTACATAACTCCCCGGTCTGGCTGTCAAAGTCCAAATTTGTTCCAATCAATGCTACTTTCAGGGAGCTCATATGGCGGAAGGGGCAACCGAGAATTAAGCTGGAAACGTTGCAATATCCTAAAACAGAAGGGGGCCTTGCAGTGCCAAACCCCTGGGTGTACTTCCTGGCCGCACAATGCCAACATTTTAAGGGGTGGATGGAAATGGAATCGAGTGAGATGTCGTGTCAGTTGTTTAAACATTGCTTGCCCTCTAATGACCTACTGCTGATCCTTGAGACTAAGGGGGCCGGAAAGAGTGGTCCGATGGGTGATTTGGGACACTTGATGCAGTCCGTGTGGAATAGGGTCAAGCTCCTGAGAGGGGTTATCGGTAATACGGAATACACTCCACTGTGGGACAATCCCGTGCTGCCGGAATTCCTCTCCCTGTCTGATTTTGGGGCATGGAAAAGAAAGGGTATTCTGAGGTTGGGCCACCTTTTGGAAAAAAAGAAGTTCATGTCATTTACCAGATTTCAGGAGAAGTATGAATTGCCTAGAACTCACTTTTATAAGTACCTTCAGGTGAGACACGCATACAACTCCACATTTAAAGGTACGACTGTGGTGGCAGGGAGAGATGCTGCATTGCACCAGATTCTTTCCAGGGGGGCGAGGAGAGGTATGATTTCCTGTATATACAAGCTGTTGCTCGATAAGTTTCTAATGTCACATCCGCTTGCGGCTAAAAGTAAATGGGAGAAAGATATTGGCGAATTAACTGATGACCAATGGTCTGACATACTGGAGGCGATACCCCTCTCTTCCTTGAGTGAAGGGTGTAAACTCTCGCAGCTGTTTATTGTCCACAGAGTCTACAAAACACAGTTTTTTTTTTTTATTTCGTATAGGGTTTAGACCCACGGATGAATGTCCAAGGTGCTCTGTGGTTTCTGCAGATTTGTTGCATATGATGTGGACTTGCGAGAGGTTAGGGAGATACTGGGAGTTGGTATCTCAGATAATACAGGACGTTTACAAGGTACGAATACCCTCTGACCCTAAAGTGTGTGTGTTAGGATATGTCTCTGAATTGGCCACAGGTCAGGTACATAAAATAGCTATAGGTAGAATGTTATATGTTGCTAGAAAATGAATCGCCTTACATTGGATACAGACAGCGCCGCCAACCCTAGGCGAATTCCTAAGTGCGGTTGACACGATGTTGAGTTATGAGCGGATGGTGTACCAGAAGCGTGGATGCCCAGCGAAATTTGAAAGATTATGGGATCCATGGCTGTCGTTTCGACGTATGAATAGAAATGTTTAACAATGTGCCTTTGTATTTTGCAGGTTAGGGTGGGATGGGAGGGTTGGATTGAAACTTGATTATTACACATAGTTTGGTATCCTTTTTGTTATTGGCCTTATGGACAATATGTCTCTGTCATCCTTGTACGTAATGTGTTAAAATGTGTATTTACACTGTAAAATGTTCAATAAAAAATGATCTGATTTAAAAAAAAAGGGGTATTTCCATCTTAGACAATGGGGACATATCGCTAGGATATTCCCCCATTGTCTGATAGGTGCGGGTCTCACCTCTGGGACCTGCACCTACAAGGAGAACAGAGCCGGGGAGAGTTGTGGCTGGAGGCCCTCGGGTTTCCCGGGGTCCGTCCACCACCAGGCGCAGCTCCCGCCTCCCATTCATTTCGGCGGCTCCATAGAAATGAAAGGAGGGCGGGTGCGCCCTCCTCAACTTTCTCCGCTCTGTTCTCCTTGTAGGTGCGGGTCCCAGAGGTGGGACCCGCACCTATCAGACAATGGGGGCATATCCTAGCGATATGCCCCCATTGCCTAAGATGGGAATACCCCTTTAAATTAAGTTATCGCTTAGGCTACTTTCACACTAACGTTTTTCTTTTCCGGTGCATTGTTCCGTCCTAGGGGCTCAAATCCGGAAAATAATGGATCAGTTTTATCCCCATGCATTCTGAATGGAGAGTAATCTGTTCAGGATGTCTTCAGTTCAGTCTTTTTGACTGATCAGGCTTTTCAGAAAACCGTAGCATACTGGCACATGGTTGTGTGCATGCAGCCTAGGGCTATACCCTAGAAAGCCCCTTTAACATTGACCTTCACAATTGCAGAACATACAAGTGCGTTTACTGCCAAACGTTCATTTCTCAAGCTTTTACAACCAGAACCATTGCTCCAGATCCTGCAGTCCTGTTATTCCCGTCCATCGGACCCTATTCTGCTGCTCGTATGTCAGCGAGAAGTAGGGCACGGGTGACACGTGCCATGCAACATGAAGAGTGCAACGTTGCTGCATGCCACCATCGTTGTCGCATGTCGACTTCATAAACGCTGCAGTCATGTGGCTTTATGGGCCGCAGCGGGCTCTAATGAAGACTGTACTGTCTAGTTGGTCTGTATTGTTAATGGCCCCGCAGCAACTTCAATACTCTGCAGTAGGGCTGCACGATATGGGAATTTTGTGCGATTGGGGCCCTAAAAATTGCGATAACGATATGCGATATTTTAAGGGAATTGTGCTAGAGGTCTATTTGCTTGGATTTTCCCTTATGTGGATGGCGCTGTTATGTGGGGAATCTGCGGAGGGCACTGTTATATGGGGGATCTGCGCTATGACACATGGGGCCACGAGGGGGGGCCAGCATAAGACACACATATAGCATCTTATGCTGGTCCCCCTCATGGCCCTATGTGTCCCCTCATGTGTCCTAAACTGCGCACATAACTCTCCTATTTAAAAAATGGCCAGCCTCTGTACTTTCACTATGAATGCACTGCAGAGAGCGGCAGCGAGCGAGCCGGCCGGCGCGTGACTGACGTCACTGTCACGCTCCTCCGAAGCAGGAGCGTGACTAAGTGACGTCAGTCACGCGCCGGCCGGCCGCCTCGCTCGCTGCAGTGCATTCATCGTGAAAGTAAGTACAGAGGCTGGCCATTTTATCAATAGGACAGAGGACATTTTATCAATAGGGGCCCCTTCATATATAATCGCAGCATTTTCGGGTCGGCCGAATCGCCATATCTCATTTGCCGATTATCGCGATTCGATTATTTTTGCGATATATCGTGCACCCCTACTGTGCAGCCATTAACACCACAGTCCAACTAAACTGAGCAGTCTTCATTAGCTTAAAGAGGTTATCTAGGTAAAGATGACCTATCCTCAGGATACGTCGTCATCATCCCATCGGCAGGGGTCAGAGTCCCAGCACCCTCGCTGATAAGCTGTTTCAGGGAGCCCCTGCGCTCAGAGGTCTGGTGAGTGCTCCCGACAGCTTTCCAAAGACAGTGCCATACATTGTATAGTGGCAGTGGTTGGTATTGCAGCTCAGCCACATTCACTGCAACCAGGCCACGTGGCTGATATATGCCGACGTCACACGGACTAGGAAGAGCCATAGCGCTCATGGAGCAGCCAGCCTTTTCTAACAGCTGATTGGCGGGGGTTCCGGGAGTCGGGCCCCCACTGATCTGATAATGACGACCTAACAGAAAATGACGGCGACACAAGCGCCACATGATCATGCTGAGTGGCCATACCCTAACACGCCAATCCACTGTTCTCATGGGAGATAAGCTGTTGCCAGAGATATCTGATTATGTAATGAACAGGGAGGGGGGCGCTGCTAGGCGTCTCTTATCTACTCCGAATCGGGCTGCTGAAATCCAGCATGCCTGATCCCTATCTCTCCTGACATTAATCACTTGGAGGCTGACAGGACCTAATGTGTATGGCCTAACACAACTACAGGAGCAGACTACACAAGGTGAATTTGCATCACAATGGGCTTCGCCCTTCTCTTATTTGTGTGTTAATGTGGACAGAATACACAAGCGCGCGGTGTGAATGAGCGTTTAGAATTCCACACTGATCTACATCAACCACCCGGCTGCTGCCTTATTTTAGCCAAGCACCAGTGGAGCAGATATCCATGGAAACTCAATGAGGAACGCCCGTATAAACTGCTGCGGGCTCCAGAAAAGGTTTACATTCTTTATAGAACAAGCAGAACCTAATTTCAATAAACATAAGTATTGTTACATGGAAATATTATAAGAAATTAAAATATATAGCTGTTCACACTCCTGCTTGACCTCACAACAGCACGTATTTAGGGCAATATGGATTTTGGACCACTACATGTGCACTGCCCTATACAGGTCTCATGCACACAGCGGTGTCCGTATTGCTGCCACAAACCACAGATCTGTAAAATACAAACACCTTCCATGTGCAATCCACGTGTTTCTCACTCCCATCACTAGAAATGACTACTCTTGTCTGCAAAACAGACAATAGGACATGTTCTGTATATTGCGGAGATGGACAGCACGCAGATTACATCCATGCGCTGTCCTTTTTCTTTTTTGCAGACCCATAGAAATGAATGGGTCCACGTTCAATCTACAAACAAAAAATGCGATTCAGACAAGGATGTGAAATATGGCTGTGTATGAGGCCATATACTGTATCAGCACAATGGTGCCCAACAGAACATTCATATGGCTTCTGCCAGGTTAATGGAGCCTTAAGCCTCATTCACACGTCAGTGATTGTGAGCCAAAACCAGGATCGGAGTCTCCACAGAATAAGGTATAATGGAGAGATCTGTACCTGTTCTGTGTTTAGACCCGTACCTGGTTTTGGCTCGCAATCACTGATGGAAATCCCTGACCAAAATACTGACATGTGAATGAGGCATTATACACATACACTGCCCTTCCAAAAAAACAACAAGGTAAATCTGGACTCATCAGACCACATGACCTTCTTCCATTGCTCCAGAGTCCAATCTTTATGCTCCCTAGCAAATTGAAGCCTTTTTTTCTGGTTTGCCTCACTGATTAGTGGTTTTCTTACGGCTACACAGCTGTTCAGTCCCAATCCCTTGAGTTCCCTTCACATTGTGCTTGTAGAAATGCTCTTACTTTCACTATTAAACATAGTAGGGATCGACCGATTATCGGTTTTACCGATATTATCGGCCGATATTCAGTATTTTGACTGTTATCGGTATCGGCATCTATTTTGCCGATATACCGATAACGTATTGGGAACACAGAACGCGCTGCTCTCAGCGCTCTCCGTGTTCCCTCCGCAGCACAGGGGAGAAGGAAGCAGTGTCTCCTCCCCCTGTGCTGCTGCTGCCGCGACCAATGAGAGGAGAGAAGACAAGAGGAGGGGAGGGGCTGTGGCCGCTGCGCCACCAATGAAGATAAGTCTTTCATTAATTCATATACAGGAGGCGGGAGCTGGCTGCAGAATCACATAGCCGGCTCCCGACCTCTATGAGCGGTAGCTGCGGTCCGCGGTAGTTAACCCCTCAGGTGCCGCGGATCGCAGCTACTACTCATAGAGGTCGGGAGCCGGCTATGTGATTCTGCAGCCAGCTCCCGCCTCCTGTATATGAATGATTGAGAGACTTATCTTCATTGGTGGCGCAGTGTGCCCCCCCCCCCCAAGCCCCCCAGTATTAATCATTGGTGGCGCAGTGCGCCCCCCATCCCAATAGTAAAAACATTGGTGGTGCAGTGCGCCCCCCCACCCAGTGTAATCCTGGGGCTCTGATCGGTTACCATGGCAGCCAGGACGCTATTGAAGCCCTGGCTGCCATGTTCAGCTCCATGCTGCTGTGTGCACAAAGCACAGAGCAGCAGGGACAGTGTGAGATCCTATTCACCCTGATAGAGATCTATCAGTGTGAGATCCTATTCACCCTGATAGAGATCTATCAGGGTGAACAGGACAAGGGTTCTAGTCCCTAAGGGGGCTAAAAGTTCGTAAAAAAACACAAAAATATTAAGTATAAATGAAAAAGATTTATAAAAAATACACGTTAACAATAAACATTAATTTTCAGCAGATTTGTGTAGGAAATTTTTTTTTCTCAAAAATGAAAATTCCCAGAATATCGGTATAAATTATTGGCTATCGGCCTGAAAGTTCACAAATTATTGGTATCGGCCCTAAAAAATCAATATCGGTCGATCCCTAAAACATAGCACTGAGTTTTACTGTTTTTCTTCGATTTGATTTCACCAAACGTTTAAGTGATCGCCGATCACAATCATTCAGGCTTTTTTTCCCGCCACATTTCTTCCTCGAATACGATGGGTCCCCACTATCCTTCCAGTTTTCAATAATGCATTGGACAGTTCTTAACCCAATTTTAGTAGTTTCAGCAGTCTCCTTAGTTGTTTTCTCTGCTTGATGCATGCCAATGATTTGACCCTTCTCAAACAGACTAACATCTTTTCCACGACCACGAGATGTCTTTCGATATGGTTGCTTAACCGCCTCACGTCCGCCCATAGACTATAAACGTCCTATGGGTGGACGTCTATTTCTGACAGCACGTTTTAAAACGTCCTGTCAGAAATAGCAGCTGCACGCTAATCGTGCAGCTGCTGATCGGGTTGCCCGCTGTCAGTGACAGCAGGGCAACCCTAAGACAAGGCAGGGACAGTTCCCAGGTGTCCCTGCCTTCACGATCGCTGCAGACAGCGCTCACCGGGCGCTGTGTCTGCAGAGCAGGAAGCGCTGTGCGCTTCCTGTTCCGGCCCGGCGGTCATGTGACCGCCGTGACCGGAGTGTGCAGGAGCTGTGTGAGGTCTCTCAGAGACCTCGATCAGCCCTGCTCTGAGGCTGTACAGCCTCTATAGGGGTGCATTTGTCCTGTAACTGGGGCTACTATGTCAGCCCCAGTTACAGGAGAAATCAACTGTGAAAAAAAAAAGAAAAAGTGAAGCAAATGTCCCGCAGAGGTCTTGTATGACCTTATGGGGGACGAAAAGTGTAAAAAAAATAAAGGGTTGAAAAAATAAAATAAAATAAAGTTTCACATGTAAAAAAAAAAAAAAGTTCCCAAGTTAGGAATAAAAAAAAAAAAAATTAAAAATAGAAAAAATAAAATAAAATAGACATATTTGGTATTGCCGCGTCCGTAAAAACCAGCTCTATAAAAATATCACATGACCTAACCCCTCGGGTGAACACCGTAAAAAAAAAAAAAAAACTGTCAAAACAAGCAATTTTTGTCACCTTGCATCACAAAAGGTGCAACACCAAGTGATCAAAAATGCGTATGTCCCACAAAATAGTACCAATAAAACAGTCACCTCATCCCGCAAAAAATGAGCCCCTACATAAGAAAATCTCTCAAAAAATAAAAAAACTATAGCTCTCAGAACATGGACACATTAAAACATAATTTTTTTGTTTCAAAAATGCTATTATTGTGTAAAACTTTAATAAATGAGAAAAAGTATACATATTAGGTATCGCCACGTCCGTAACAATCTGCTCTATAAAAATGTCACTTGACTGAACCCCTCAGGTGAACGCTGTAAAAATAAATAAATAGAAACTGTGCTAAAACAACCAATTTTTTGTCACCTTGCCCCATAAAGTGTTATAATGAATGATCAAAAAATCATATGTACCCAAAAATAGTACTAATAAAACTGGCACCTTATCCCCTAGTTTCCAAAATGGGGTCACTTCTTGGGAGTTTCTACTGTAAGGGTGCATCAGGGGGCTTCAAATGGGACATGGCATCTAAAAACCATGTGGAGTTCGTTTTCTTCTGCGCCCTGCCGTGTGCCCATACAGCAGTTTATGACCACATGTGGGGTGTTTCTGTAAACCGCAGAATCTGGGTAATAAATATTGAGTTTTGTTTGGCTGTTAACCATCGATGTGTTAAAGAAAAAAATTGATTAAAATGGAAAATCTGCCAAAAAAGTGAAATTTAAAAATTTGATCTCCATTTTCCTTTAATTCTTGTGGAACGCCTAAAGGGTTAACAAAGTTTGTAAAATCGGTTTTGAATACCTTGAGGGGTGTAGTTTCTACAATAGGGTCATTTATGGGGGTATCCACTATGTAGGCCCCACAAAGTGACTTCAGACCTGAACTGGTCCTTATAAAGTGGGTTTTGGCAATTTTCTTAAAAATTTGAAGAATTGCTTCTAAACTTCTAAGCCTTCTAACGTCCTAAAAAAAATAAAATGACATTTCCAAAATGATGCCAACATAAAGTAGACATTTGGGGAATGTTAAATAATAAATATTTTATGAGGTATCACTTTCTGTTTTAAAAGCAGAGAAATTGAAATTTAGAAAATTGCGAATTTTTAAAATTTTTGGGTAAATTTGGGATTTTTTCATAAATAAAGGTGAAATATTTTGACTCAAATTTATGACTATCATGAAGTACAATGTGTCACGAGAAAACAATCTCTGAATGACTTGGATAAATAAAGGCGTTCCAAAGTTATTACCACATAAAGTGAGATATGTCAGTTTTGCAAAATTTGGCCTGGTCAGGAAGGGGGCAAATGGCCCAGATGGGAAGTGGTTAAGAAATGAGAAGCAACTCATTGCACCAGTTGGGGTTAAATAACTTGTTGCCAGCTGAAAGATAATCGCCCATGCAGTAATTATCCAATAGGAGGCTCATAACTATTTGCTTAGTTAAATCCAGGTGGTGACTATTTTTTTTCGACAGGCAGTGTATTTTATACTATATGCTGAGAGCTTTTCCTTGCGTATAGGGATTCGCATTCTAACGAAGTTTTATATGTACGGGGCGAGTGCTCCGTACAGTATTAGAATGTATTGGCTCCTATGAGCCGAAGTTATTACTTTGTGAAGTCTCGCGGGATTTAGGGTAATAACTTCCGAAATAAATTTTTACTGTTAAACCTTTTACCCGAACTCTGTTTTGGTTCCAAGTGGTACCTTCACGTTTTCTGTGCTGCCATATTATGGTGCCACACTGCCCACGGGCGTTTTGGATCTCCTGCTTCTCCAAACATCCCAAAGATAAGTGCTTGTTGCCTTTTCTGTTTGTTGTGTTTTGTTCTAGGCCTCAGGGGGACGCGGGTTCCTTAATCTGAGAAAGAACCATCTGTCTCGTCTCCTGCTACCTATCCTAGGGATAGTCAGTATCAGCAGGGCCTAGGTATCCGGCGTATGAGCATTTCCACCATCAGGATCTGCTCATACTGGCAGGAGTTAGGGAAAGGCCTAGGGATTACTAGGAGGTCACCATCACTCTTCCTTAGCTTTTGAGGCCTAGACTGTTGTCTACTACTTTTGTGTGTATCTGGTGTTTTCCCCTTCCCCACTACCCGTGACAGCAAGCCCATCTATACATGAAACACTGACCACAAACCACCATGAGCGCTGGGTGTGGCCTGGCACGGCATGTAAGGAGACGCTGAAGCTAGCTCTCCCGGACGAGAATCCTGTAATCCTCCTACATCCATTCAGTAGACACACTGGAGTTTGGCCAAGCCAGGCATCCCATTATGAAGCATCAAAGTAAGAAGGAGAGGGAAGCGGTCAAAGCAAGATGGCGCGGAATAAAGCCAACAGAGATAGCTGCGCGATTAGAAAAATTTGCAAGACTTGCGCCCACAAGCACCCCCGATGAGTCACAGGAGGGGGTCGGAGAGAGCTGGGTGTACTCACCGCTTAGTGCCAATACAGCGTAAATAATAGTGAGCCATGGGGCTGATGGAGAGGCGGCACTGAATATGGCGGCTGGAGCTGGAGAAAGCAATGCAGAGCCTACACAGGAAGCTGCTGAACCTACCATCAAAGATGTACTCAAGGCAGCCTGGGTCCGGTGGGTGCACTAATATCACCAGGATACATACTGGAGCTTGGCTCGGTTATTCGTCCCCCAGACAATATCGCAAGCGCAAATTTATTTTGTAAAGTATGGCAGAAACTCAGAGACATCACAAAAATCTGGGGATGCTGTGACCTTACACCTCTCTGGAGCAATCATACTTTATTAGAACTCAAAAAAATTAGAAGGTTTTGGTAACTGGGAAAGTAAGGGCATATACTGGTTGTCACAACTCTCTATTAGGGTCCATTCACACATCAGTGTGTGTTTTGCGGATCCACAAAACACAGACAGCGGCAATGTGCGTTCCATATTTTGCGGACCGCACATTGCCGGCACTACGAGAATATGCCTATTCTTGTCCGCTATTGCGGACAAGAATAGGACATGTTCTATTTTTTTCAGGATTGCAATTGCGGACCCGGAAGTGCGGGTCCGCAAATCCGATCGGGGCCGCACGTACCCATAGAAATGTATGGGTCCGCAATTCCGTTCCGCAAAACGCGGAATGGAATTGCGGATGTGTGACTGGAGCCTTAAAGGGCTTCTGTCACCCCATTAAACCGTTTTAGTTTTTTTCTTTACTAATAATCCCTACACTGCGATCTCAGCATACATAAGCTAATTAATGATTTTCGTTCAGTAGAATTTGCTAAAAATCGATTTTTATAATATGTAAATGACCTTGCTACCAGCAAGTAGGGCGGCTACTTGCTGGTAGCAGCCGCATCCTCCGATCGTAATGACGCCCCCTCCGCTTGTTTATTGACAGGGCCAGCGGACGGAATCGTTCTCTGCCTCATTTCATTTAATATCTGGCGCCTGCGCCGCGGCCGTACCTATCTTCAATCTGCGCAGGCGCACTGAGAGGCGGCCACTCACTCGGCCGCTCCATCCTCAATGCGCCTGCGCCGGGTGTAGATGTGACGTCATCGGCGCAGGCGCATTGAGGATGGAGCGGCCGAGTGAGTGGCCGCCTCTCAGTGCGCCTGTGCAGATTGAAGATAGGTACGGCCGCGGCGCAGGCGCCAGATATTGAATGAAAACAGGCAGGGCCAGCAGAGAACGATTCCGTCCGCTGGCCCTGTCAATCAACAAGCGGAGGGGGCGTCATTACGATCGGAGGATGCGGCTGCTACCAGCAAGTAGCCGCCCTACTTGCTGGTAGCAAGGTAATTTACATATTATAAAAATCGATTTTTAGCAAATTCTACTGAACGAAAATCATTAATTAGCTTATGTATGCTGAGATCGCAGTATAGGGATTATTAGTAAAGAAAAAAACAAAAACGGTTTAATTGGGTGACAGAAGCCCTTTAATGGGATACTCAAAAGCTTTGAACAACTGACGGAGGAGTTTGGCCTCACAAATAATCAGTTTTACCAGAATGTACAGTTACGTCAAGCATTGGCAGTGCAAGGAAGAGTAACCGATCTTACTGTACAAGCATATCCAAAAGGGAGGAGAGACTAAGGGAGCAATATCTGTCTTTTATAAGCTATTGCTTTCTTTCTATGGTATCATGCACACGGCCATTGTTTTGGCGGCTCGGATGCGGACCCATTCACTTCAATGGGGCCGCAAAAGATGCGGACAGCACAAAAAAAATATAACCTGTCCTATTATTGTCTGTGCTTTGCGGACAAGAATAGGCAGTTATAATAAAGGCTGTCCGTGCCGTTCTGCAAATTGTGCAACGTTCTGCAAATCCGCGATTTGCGGACTGCAAAACACAACGGTCATGTGCATGTAGCCCATCAGGAAGGCTTTCCACTGAAGGTGAGGGAGAAGTGGTCTCGAGAGGTAGGTCCCATTACAGACGCACATTGGTCGGAGGTGCTATCTAAGGGTACTTTCACACTTGCGTTATTCTTTTCCGGCATTGAGTTCCGTCCTAGGGGCTCAATACCGGAAAATAACTGATCAGTTTTATCCCCATGCATTCTGAATGGAGAGCAATCCGTTCAGGATGCATCAGGATGTCTTCAGTTCAGTCTCTTTGACTTTTCAGGACGGAGATAATACCGCAGCGTGCTGCGGTTTTAGCTCTGTCCAAAATTCCGGAACACTTGCCGGAATGCCGTCTCTGGCATTTTTTCCCATTGACATGCATTAATGCCGGATCCGGCCCAGAGTGTTCCGGCAAAACGGATCCGGCATTGCAGTCTGCGCATGCTCAGACCGCCAAAAATGTGAAAAAAATAAATGCCGGGTCAGTTTTTCTGGATGACACCGGATAGACTGATCTGTATGACAAATGCATTGACATGCCGGATCAGGATTCTGACCTGTCTGACAAATGCCATCAGTTTGCATGCGTTTTGACGGATCCGGGCAGGCAGTTCCGGTGACTGATCTGCCTGCTGGAATCCTCTGCTGCAAGTGTACAAATACCCTAAGGGCCCCGTGCTATCACTGTGTGAGACGCACAGAATCTCACAGTTGTATCTAATACATAGGGTATACAGGACACCAGCGTTCCTCAATAAGATGGTGTAAGAAGGAACAAGGGGCCGTCATTGACGGAAGATGCGTGTCACCGAGGTTTCCCCTGAAGTGTCAGTTTTGCCGTTGCCAGTCTGACACTTCAGCTGTTAGTATGGCTGTAAAGCCGATCTGGGCCGGTTCTTATTGGGAGCAGCCATAGAGCAGGGTGGGTGGCTGTTCCCGGCTGGGTTTTGGGCTGGGATATAAAAACCTAGCCAGCACGTTCAGCTGGGGTGGATTATCTTCCATGACAGAGAAGCTGTGTCTTGAGAGCCGCATGCTGGGGAAACAGGCCTCTAAAGCCTGCTGTGGACTGCGGGTGGAAAACTGCTGACCAGGTGTAGGGTTTTTTGCACTGTGGACTTTGTGTGGTGTGAACAGGCAACAAAACTGAACACTGTTACTTTTGGCTTGTTTTTCCTATTGTGTGAATAAAACCCTGAACTTTGCTTTACAACCTTGTTTTTGGCTCCGTACTGCGTCCGCTTACCCTGCCTACCAGAGCGAATCCCCCCAATGGGTATACGCAACACATCTAATTCCCTAAGTGTGATATACCAGAAGCACATATAATCCATATGTTTTGGGAATGTGCTGCCTTGGGCCCTTTCTGGTGAGCAGTATTTTTGAGGTCTATAAAATCAGACTTCCAGCTGAACCGTTAACATGTGTACTGGGCTTATGACAAGACTATTCCACAGAGGGTACTAGTATTGGTATAAGTAGATCACTATATCAGGCTAGGAATATTGGATAAGCACTAATGTACCAACCAAAGAGGAATTCATTGCACGTATGAATGAGATAACGGGTTTAGAGAGGGGAGGGTATTATAAAAGAGGTACTATTAAAAGGTTTGAGTCTATCTGGGGACCATGGCTGGCGACGCCAGGATTGCCCTCTAGACGCCTGCTGACCATGTCAATAGGGTGATATTGCCAGGTAATATAAACATGGAAATACTATAGGTCTGTTGGAATGTGAGACACACCAGGATTGAGGACTATAACATCACAAACCGAAACAGAAGAGGGTAATAAAGTCAATTTGGCATGGGACGGTTCAGGGTGGGGGTTATACAATTGTACATGTTCAGTCTTTGACTGGGTTTATACGTGTGGATTTGTACTAATTTCATATATGCACAAAATTGAGCTAATAAATAATAAAAAATGATTTGATTTAAAAAATAAATGCCCTCTGGAGATAAATGAGCATACAGACGTTGCCCCTCACCCACAGTATCTGAGGTCAGCGACTACAAGTGCTGTTCAGCTACCTGTCTATATCAGGGGTCAGCGACCTCCAGCTGTTGTGAAACTACAACTCCCAGCATGCACACTTGCTTGGCCGCAGAAGTCAATGGAACATGTTAGGAGTTGTAGCCTCCCAACAGCTGGCAGGACTGTTGTGTATATTCTGACATTCTTCCACATAAACCGCCGGGGACCCTGGAATACAGTCACCAGCCGCCTCAGGCAGTGCTCCACTCAACCATATGCCAGCCTTGTCCATACTCTACGCTGGGCATCCACAATTAGGCTTTTCGGACACAAGGAACAGCAATGGAGACCTTGTCTACACAACAACCTTACTGGTAAGTTGTGCCCACTGGCATCAGCCACCATATTAGCCCTGTCCATCACAGCTCTTGGTACACTGTCAGGCTGTGTCCTCCCAGCAGGACAGTCCTCTGCCCCTTGTCCTGGGGGCACACTAGCAGCACCTCAGTCTACACAGCATTACCCACACTTAGTCACCCCCAGCTGCTGCCCCCTGTGCTCCATGACAAACCAGCACCGCAGTAAACTCTGCCACTTCCTCTCCATTTTCAGCCTTTTATCTAAACCAACCCCTTCTGTGTGCCCCTTACTGGGCATTACTGCCACATGTCAGTGCCTCCTCTATAATAGTGGCACACGCCGCCGCTCAGCACCAGGCACCCACATTAGCCGCCCGTCTACTTGCACTCACCCTTTATATTTACTCCTCCAACCGAGAAGGCAGCGCCGCCATCTTATGGTAGATGCTAGAATGGAGTTGTTAGAAGGAGGTATGTGACGTCACTGGTCACATGCTCCTTCATGGTCACATGACGAAATGTGGGAAGTGCTGACAAACCCCGACGGCAGCAGCTTGTGGAGGGAGGAGGGACTGTGTGTGCCTGCAGGCAGCAGTGTGAGGGAGGATGTGCTGGAGTACACAGAGCTTCATGGGGAGCAGCATATGGAGCTCATATAGGAGGGGGCAGGTGGAGCACTTCGGGGCAGCGATGGCGACCTGTGTGCTGAGGGGGAGGGTGGTAGTGATGGCGACCTGTGTGCTGAGGGGGGCAGTGATGGCGACCTGTGTGCTGGGGGGGCAGTGATGGCGACCTGTGTGCTGGGGGGGAGGGTGGTAGTGATGGCGACCTGTGTGCTGGGGGGGACAGTGATGTCGACCTGTGTGTTGGGGGGGAGGGTGGTAGTGATGGCGACCTGTGTGCTGGGGGGGGAGGGTGGTAGTGATGGCGACCTGTATGCTGGGGGGGGCAGTGATGGCGACCCGTGTGTTGGAGGGGGGGGCAGTGATGGTGACCCGTGTGTTGGAGGGGGGGCAGTGATGGCGACCCGTGTGTTGGAGGGGGGGTAGTGATGGCGACCCGTGTGCTGGGGGGGCAGTGATGGCGACCCGTGTGCTTGAGGGGTGGGGGACAGAGATGGCGACCCATGTGCTGGGGGGGGGGGGGTGTACTGTCTGTACCTTGGGACCAGTCGGTGGATGTGGGGTGCAGACAATGGTGTGCATATCTTAGGTCTGTGTGAGAGAAGGGGCACATGGTGAGAATTGTGCGTTCTGTATGACACCTGATCAGTCAGTTGTACTTGGGGGAGCAGTCTAGCTAGATGGGGTAACCTGGGGTGCAGTACCTAGTCTCGGGGCATATGGGGTCAGCAAAGAGTATTGTGTGGAAACCGTTAAGATCAGACAAGGAGATCATAATTGCAAGAGTGAGGTCACATGTGGGCGAGTCCAGTACAGACGCAGAGGAGCGTTCCAGCACTGGGTCCAGTACAGACGCAGAGGAGCGCTCCAGCGCTGGATCCCGTACAGACGCAGAGGAGCGCTCCAGCGCTGGATCCCGTGCAGACGCAGAGGAGCGCTCCAGCGCTGGATCCCGTGCAGACGCAGAGGAGCTCTCCAGCGCTGGATCCCGGACAGCCGCAGAGGAGCGCTCCAGCGCTGGATCCCGTGCAGACGCAGAGGAGCGCTCCAGCGCTGGATCCCGTGCAGACGCAGAGGAGCTCTCCAGCGCTGGATCCCGTACAGACGCAGAGGAGCGCTCCAGCGCTGGATCCCGTACAGACGCAGAGGAGCGCTCCAGAGCTGGATCCCGTACAGACGCAGAGGAGCTCTCCAGCGCTGGATCCCGTACAGACGCAGAGGAGCTCTCCAGCGCTGGATCCCGTACAGACGCAGAGGAGCTCTCCAGCGCTGGATCCCGTACAGACGCAGAGGAGCTCTCCAGCGCTGGATCCCGTGCAGACGCAGAGGAGCTCTCCAGCGCTGGATCCCGTACAGACGCAGAGGAGCTCTCCAGCGCTGGATCCCGTACAGACGCAGAGGAGCTCTCCAGCGCTGGATCCCGTACAGACGCAGAGGAGCGCTCCAGCGCTGGATCCCGTACAGACGCAGAGGAGCTCTCCAGCGCTGGATCCCGTACAGACGCAGAGGAGCTCTCCAGCGCTGGATCCCGTACAGACGCAGAGGAGCTCTCCAGCGCTGGATCCCGTACAGACGCAGAGGAGCTCTCCAGCGCTGGATCCTGTACAGACAGAGTGTGATAACAGGATATATAGGGATGTGTGGTGAGTCTGAGCCGGATATGTCAGTCCAGTGCCTTTGGATTGTAGTTTTATAGAGTGCAAACATTAGTAGGGGGTGAGCAGAATGGAGAGCAGTCAGGAGGCTGTGTGTGCATGGTTATGGAGGTGTATTCTGTGTGAGGCAAGAATACTCTAGAGAGAGCTGTTCAGGATCACTTTCTGGGACTGGGGTTTCAGGATGAGAAAGTGGGTCTAAGTATGGGGACGAGCGATGGCATTAGCGATCACCTCTCCTCCCATCGCTGCATGCAATGGCAGCAGTCTCCTCCACTAGTGAGCCAGGTAATTGCTGGGACAGAAAGCTTCTGTGTGGGGACGAGCGATGACATTAGTGATCACTGCTCCCCAAACTGTGGAGGAGATCACTGCATGTAAATGTGTCTCCTCCACTGACGAGCAGGCGATTTCCAGGATAGAACGCTTCTGAACGGAGACGAGCGATGACGTTAGTGATTACTGCTCCCCACACAGTGGAGGAGATCACTGTATGTAAAAGTGTCTCCTCCATTAACAAGCAGGCGATTGCCAGGAAGGGATGCTTCCCTCCCGATAATCGGCTGCAGAATCTCCAGGTGTAATGGGACCCTTTGTGAGAAAATGGTATTTTGGGAGCAGTCTTTGAGCATCATGAGGTTAAGTTTTAGTGGCTATGGGGCGCAGTTTGTGAAGGGTGTGGGCACCCTTTTCAGTTGTCAAGCTGTGTCATGTAGTGGGTGCTTAAGGGGTGTAGTCACCATGGGGTGTAGTGTGCAGTCTTTGCTGGGGTAGGGAAGGTAATAAGATGCGTTATGGGTTGGTCTGTTGTCAGGTGGCATCCTTTGTATAATGAGAGCGTTGTGGAAAAGTGTGGGATGTAAACTACTAGCTGAAGGGTGGCTTTCAGGGAGTTGTAGGGGGGGGAACAAAATCCTGGTATGTACATGTGGTCTGAGATGTGAGGGGTTGCCTCATCTCGCCATTACTAATAACGGTGTGAAATGTCGGCCTTAGTAAACATGCCCCATTGGGTCTTGTTCATAGAGATAGTGTAAGGCTGGGTTCAAACTTTCACTGAGCTTTCAGCTCTTCTGAATGAGAAAAAAAAACGGCAGGATCAAATCTATTAAACCTATTAATCTAACCCTGCAATCTTGCACACGTGCAGTGGTTTGCATCAGCGCATGGGCAGTAGATATCTACTGGGGAAGCAGAGGCAGATGTATTGCACTTCTGCTGAGTGGAAACTACTTCACCGACACAAAATTACAAGGACGGGCGAGATTCCTGGCCCTAATAATCAAGGGGATAGGGGGAGTGGTTGTCAATGAGGGCGGAGGAGCAGTAAATTGTCTCCTGCTCTGTATGCTAATTACTACTATCGGAGCGATGGGGAGGAGACATCACCTTCTCGGAACGCCCAGGAGAGAAGCTGATGTCTCCTCCCCATCGCTCCGATAGTAGTAATTGGCATACGGAGCAGGAGACTGTAACTGGGGCACAGCGGGCGAACGGAATAATAGTAGGTGCAGGGAGATCCCTGGGCGCCGCTCTATGTAGCCTGGTAACTTAACTAAGTCTGAACCCATAACAAAGGTCCTCCTATCATTGGTGGCGCCGTGCGCCCGCCCCTCTCTCCCCATTGGTGGCAGCACAGGGGGAGGGGTTCACTGCTTCCTTCTCCCCTGTGCTCCTGAGGGAACATGAGCGCACTGACAGCAGCGCGCTCATGTTCAGAAACACTAGACTGCGCAGCAGCACAGGCCAGTATCGAAAAAATGGAAATCCCGGTATCGTATCGATATCGGGACAAAAGTATCGATTGGGTATCGAAATTTCGATACCCGCATCAACCCTACACCACAGAAGCACTCCATAGTGCTTCCGTGGGGTTCCGTTCCATTCCGCTCCGGATTTGCGGACCCATTCAAGTGAATGGGTACGCATCCGTGACGCGGAATGCACATGACTGGTGACCTGTGTATTGCAGAACTGCCGTATGCGGTCCGCAGCACAGAGCCCTTACGTTTGTGTACAAGAGGCCATACTAATACAAACTCGTCACTGCCCAAAAAAAGTTTTGTTTTTTTACAATTTTTTAGTTCATCTGCTAGAACATAAAAATGGAAAGCACAGAGATGTAATCTTAGCCTTACATAAAAAATGCCCCACTATCAAAAAAAGGGGGGATTGCTGAGCTATACATCTGAATTCTACATACATCAAACGAAAATAACCAAGGACGTTAAAAAACTCGAAAGACAAAAAAGTTTTATTTGTTGTTTACATTTAAAGTAGTGAAGGGTGTACAACCCAAATTCATAATGTATTATAGGCCCAGCTAGAGGTGTGGATATGTAATATACACTTATTCACGTGTGACTGCGTAGATGTCGCACACTTTACTAACAACTGTATCAGTCAGGTGAACTAATCCTCCAGGTGTCTATTTGCAAACATAGTCAGAACGATAGTGCAAATAGATATATAATACGTTGCTGGAGGTAATGATTATTGGTGTGAACACCATACCCGACTGAATAGATGTCGCATAAACTTGTGCTGCGCATCTAATGATGATTATCAGTACAATCAATTCTCCACAAACCGGCTCAGTCAGAGCAACAATGTTGCAGATAGATACAGTTGGAGTCACTCGGACTATGGCCTGCACTTTGCCAATAGCCGAGGACCCCTATTTGTTAGTCTGTATAATGACACGCTGATATGGGTCATACACAGCCAAACACCAGCACTAACATACGAGAGTATACTACTTCAAAGTGCTCGACGCGTTTGTGTGCGTTACATTTGCGCACTTCCTCAGGAGCACATAACTTTTCATTTGATAACAAAAAATGGCATTTTGTTTTTCAAATTTATTTATTTTTTTATTTATTTTTTTAAAATTGAACTTGAAAGCTTAGGGGCTAACACCTTATCATATGTGTCTTATGTTTCAGATTTTTAGGTTGAATGCTGCCCTCTACGTAACCTTTCCTATTTTTCTGTTTCCTTGGGACTTTTCCGCTGCACATGACGCCTGTTTTGCAGAGATTTGATTCAGTACAGAACGCCATGCAACCTGCTGCAGACTATTTCATACTCCTTAGTGACCACCAATACACATTTCTCCGGTGGTCAATAAGGGGCCACAGCCTTTTCACAGCGGCCCAGTCTAAGCGCTGCACGCACATGAGAGCTGTGTTCCTGCACTAACAGCCTGGACAAGCAGGAGCGCCGATCCAGGCTGTTTAACCTCTTACATGCCGCAAGCAATGGCGCTTGCCACATGTAAGCTGTTATAGAGGGAGCGGACTCCATCTGTTTCCCATTGGACCCCGCAAATGAGTGCTGATGTGTGTACAGTATATGCAGGCCAGGACAGAGTATAGCCCCCAAGCCAACCTTGAGTGTTCCATAGCAGGCTGCGCCTCTCTGTATAGCACTGACATTAAAATGCAATGCACTATATGAATAGTGGAGGAGATTTATCAAACTGGTATAAAGTAGAACTGGCTTAGTTGACCATTGCAACCAATCAGATTCCACCTTTAATTTCCCAAAGGAGCTGTGAGAAATGAAAGGTTGAATCTGATTGGTTGCTATAGGCAACTAAGCCAGTTCTACCTTACACTAGTTTGATAACTCCACGCAGAAAAGAGTGCACATAATGGGGAAATTTGTAAATATAAGGACTGTAACAGATTGCATTTTGTGAAATCTGTGCGCTTGTCATCGTAAGGCTGCCATGTAATAAAATCCATGTATATACACAAAATTAACATACAGGGGCAGACTAGGATGTTAGTGGCCCTGGAAAAAATGAAGTGGCCCACGTTGGGGTCAGCAATACCATAATTCAGCGCAAAATACCTCCAAGCATTAACAGGTACCGCTGGATTTTTGGTTTTGCTGAAGCACAAATAATGCAGCACAAAATACCCCCCAGAAGCTTCCTCTGATATACAAGCCACAACACCGAGCCAGTCCTGCCTTCAGCGCCACCAGATATCGTGGAGAATACAGCACTACTTACCTATTGCATCCTGTGACGTCTTCTCTAATGTAAACATTCTGCTTCCTCATCTGTATTCAAAGTCAGTCAAGACCTCCTGGACAACTATCAGCTATGTCTCAGCTCTGCAGAGTTTGCCACAAAGACAACTTGGGCTACTTTCACATTCGCGTTTTGGGCGGATCCGTTTGTATTATCTGTAACATACCCAAGACGGGATCCATCATGAACTCCATTGAAAGTCAATGGAAGACGGATTCGTTTTCTATTGTGTCAGAGAAAACGGATCCGTCCCTATTGACTTAAATTGTGTGCCAGGACGGATCCGTTTGGCTCAGTTTCGTCAAGCGGACAGAAAAACGCTGGAGGCAACGTTTTGGCGTCCGCCTTCAGAGCGGAATGGAGATGCAACTGATGCATTCTGAGCAGATCCTTTCCTTTCAGAATGCATTAGGGCAAAACTGATCCGTTTTGGACCGTTTCTGAGAGCCCTGAACGGATGTGAAAGTAGCCTTAGATTTCTCACTTTTCAATCCTCTTTCCCATCATGTGCCTGCTGTACTCACCAATGCCCCCAAATACCATACTTTTCGCTCTATAAGAGCAAGTGGGGGGAAATGTCAATGTGACTTGTGGGGCGAGTACTAATGAGCTCATCCATTGTGGAAGCGCCCACTAGTACCGGAGAGCGTTAAATACAGCACTCCCTGAGCTCTGTACTCGCCACTCCCTGCCCTGCGCACAGTGTGAGAACGTCACCGCCCTCTGTCCTCACACTGTGTGACGTCAGGTCACAGCACCGCGTGGTAGGAAGAGCATTGGATCTCAGGAGCAGCGGGAGGCAGGAAAGGTAAGTTGATTTTTTTTCTTCTTCTCTGAGTTCTGATTTAACTTGGGGGTCTGAATAGGGGTCTTATTAACATTGGGGGTTTGATTGGTGCTCTAGGTGAGGTCTGATGAAATTAATTTTTTCTTTATCCCCCTCTAAAATCTAGAGGCTGAGAAATACTGTACTGCTGAAGAAATAATGCCCCAGTAGCTTGCAATCAGTGACACCTGTCTTCCAGCATAGTTGGGTGCATGGACATTATACCGCTACCTAGGTGCCAGCACAGGCAGTCGAGATGATGTCTTCACAACCACCTGCGCTTTTAGTACACTACCTCAGGTTCTAGTGAACGGTGGGGCGTGGAGTCATCAGCACCGATTCTCTGACACAGTATCCAACTCTATTTCCGTCCTGAGGGCAGATACAGTTGTAATTCAGGGGGGTAGCTGTGGCCGGGCACATAAGTACCTGATGCTCCCAGTGTTAGTTAACCGCTTTACATCCGCCCATAGGATATAAACGTCTTATGGGTGGACCTCTATTTCTGAAAGCACGTTTTAGAACGTCCTTTCAGAAATAGCAGATGCACGCTAATCGTGCAGCTGCTGATCGGGTTGCCCGCTGTCAGTGACAGCAGGGCAACCCAGAGAGGAGGCAGGGACAGTGCCCAGGTGTCCCTGCCTTCCGGATCGCTGCAGACACAGCGTGACCGGAGTGTGCAGGAGCTGTGTGAGGTCTTTCAGAGACCTCGATCAGCCCTGCTGTGAGGCTGTACAGCGCTGGATTGCTGCTGTACAGCCTCTATAGGGGTGTATTTGTCCTGTAACTGGGGCTACTATGTCAGCCCCAGTTACAGGAGAAATCAACAGTGAAAAAAAAAAGAAAAAGTGAAGCAAATGTCCCCCAGAGGTCTTGTATGACCTTATGGGGGACGAA
This sequence comes from Bufo bufo, assembly GCF_905171765.1. Classification (NCBI taxonomy): domain Eukaryota; kingdom Metazoa; phylum Chordata; class Amphibia; order Anura; family Bufonidae; genus Bufo; species Bufo bufo. The sequence goes on along the minus strand of NC_053390.1, from coordinate 164,925,813 downwards.
AAGTGTAAAATAAAAAAAATAAAGGGTTGAAAAAATAAAATAAAAAAGTTTCACATGTAAAAAAAAAAAAAAGTTCCCAAGTAAGGAATAAAAAAAAAAAATTTAAAATAGAAAAAATAAAATAGACATATTTGGTATTGCCGCGTCCGTAAAAACCAGCTCTATAAAAATATCCCATGACCTAACCCCTCGGGTGAACACCGTAAAAAAAAAAAATGTCAAAACAAGCAATTTTTGTCACCTTGCATCACAAAAGGTGCAACACCAAGTGATCAAAAACGCGTATGTCCCACAAAATAGTACCAATAAAACCGTCACCTCATCCCGCAAAAAATGAGCCCCTACATAAGAAAATCTCAAAAAATAAGAAAAAACTATAGCTCTTAGAACATGGAGACACTAAAACATCATTTTTTTCAAATAAAAAAAAGTATACATATTAGGTATTGCCGTGTCCGTAAAAACCAGCTCTATAAAAATATCACATGACCTAACCCCTCGGGTGAACACTGTAAAAAATGAGCCCCTACATAAGAAAATCTCTCAAAAAATAAAAAAACTATAGCTCTCAGAACATGGACACATTAAAACATAATTTTTTTGTTTCAAAAATGCTATTATTGTGTAAAACTTTAATAAATGAGAAAAAGTATACATATTAGGTATCGCCACGTCCGTAACAATCTGCTCTATAAAAATGTCACTTGACTGAACCCCTCAGGTGAACGCTGTAAAAATAAATAAATAGAAACTGTGCTAAAACAACCAATTTTTTGGTCACCTTGCCCCATAAAGTGTTATAATGAATGATCAAAAAATCATATGTACCCAAAAATAGTACTAATAAAACTGGCACCTTATCCCCTAGTTTCCAAAATGGGATCACTTCTTGGGAGTTTCTACTGTAAGGGTGCATCAGGGGGCTTCAAATGGGACATGGCATCTAAAAACCATGTGGAGTTCCTTTTCTTATGTGCCCTGCCGTGTGCCCATACAGCAGTTTATGACCACATGTGGGGTGTTTCTGTAAACCGCAGAATCTGGGTAATAAATTTTGAGTTTTGTTTGGCTGTTAACCATCGATGTGTTAAAGAAAAAAATTGATTAAAATGGAAAATCTGCCAAAAAAGTGAAATTTAAAAATTTGATCTCCATTTTCCTTTAATTCTTGTGGAACGCCTAAAGGGTTAACAAAGTTTGTAAAATCGGTTTTGAATACCTTGAGGGGTGTAGTTTCTACAATGGGGTCATTTATGGGGGTATCCACTATGTAGGCCCCACAAAGTGACTTCATACCTGAACTGGTCCTTAAAAAGTGGGTTTTGGCAATTTTCTTAAAAATTTGAAGAATTGCTTCTAAACTTCTAAGCCTTCTAACGTCCTAAAAAAATAAAATGACATTTCCAAAATGATGCCAACATAAAGTAGACATATGGGGAATGTTAAATAATAAATATTTTATGAGGTATCACTTTCTGTTTTAAAAGCAGAGAAATTGAAATTTAGAAAATTGCGAATTTTTCCAATTTTTTGGTAAATTTGGGATTTTTTCATAAATAAAGGTGAAATCTTTTGACTCAAATTTATGACTATCATGAAGTACAATGTGTCACGAGAAAACAATCTCTGAATGACTTGGATAAATAAAGGCGTTCCAAAGTTATTACCACATAAAGTGAGATATGTCAGTTTTGCAAAATTTGGCCTGGTCAGGAAGGGGGCAAATGGCCCAGATGGCAAGTGGTTAATGCTGGAAGGGTCAGGTCATTGTGTATCTGTCCATCTGCCATGATGAGAGCTTGGGTGGCCCCCAAGGAATCATCCTACCAGGAATCTTTCCAAATGGGCCTGCACTTGACTACATACAACTGTATAAACCTAAAGCATGTCCTACCCTATTCCACATCCCCACTCCTTAGAACTCTGCAGTGGCAATTACAGTTCTATGAATACATTTGCCATTTACAAAACATATAACGAGAGTCGCAGCATTGTACCCGTCTCACTGTAAAATCTATTTAACTGTGCCAGATTTAAGCCTTCAATACTGCCATTCAATTTAAATTTATATTAAAAATACATGTAATAGTTTACCTATGAATATCATGAGTGTAAGATGACACCTAAAAAATAGAACACATTCTATGCTAGCCAGCTCAGGTTATATTATGGACTCCAGAAGGAGGACCTCATTCTACCAACTTCACAGGGTATATTACGAACTCTAGAAAGAGGACCTCATTCTACCAACTCCTCAGGTTATATTACGAACTCTAGAAAGAGGACCTCATTCTAACAACTGCACAGGATATAGTAAAGCCTCCAGAAAGAGGACTTCATTCTAGCCACTGAACAAGGTAGACGGGGCCGGTTTTAGACAAAATGTGGTCCTGGGCAAAATCAAAAGAGGGGGCCCACATCTTGTAACAATGTGCTAAAAATACAGTCCGACGCCGCAGCCGATCAGCTGTTTGAGGAGATGGCATGTGCTGTTCACTGCGGCTGTCCCATAGACATACAGTAGCAGTGCAGGAAGAGAGAAGGGATACTGCACAGCGCACGGTCTCCTCAAACAGCTGATTATCGGTAGTGCCGGGTGTCAGACCCCCGCCAATCTAATATTGATGACCTATCCTAAGGATAGTTCATCAATATGAAAAAACCCGGGGAACCTCTTGAAGCTACCCCCAATACTGTTGTGCTCCCCCAATGTCCATAAACACTATACTATACACCCAGACTGCCCTCATTAGTAATAGTGCCCCCACTAGTGATAATACTCCCCAAGATAGCCCCAATTACTAGCAATGCCCTCCATATTTCGTCAAATAATAACACCCCTACAGTACTCTAGTAGTAATAATATAACTAAATGCTCCCAGTGGTTCTAATGTTCCCCTGTAGTGCCCCCCACTAGTTCCAATATATAATGCTCCCCCCCATAGCACCAGTGTGTGTGTATATATATATATATATATATATATATATATATTTATTTATTTTTTGTTTATTTATATATATATATATATATATATATATATATATATACACTGCTTAAAAAAATAAAGGGAACACTTAAACAACACAATGTAACTCCAAGTCAATCACACTTCTGTGAAATCAAACTGTCCACTTAGGAAGCAACACTGAGTGACAATCAATTTCACATGCTGTTGTGCAAATGGGATAGACAACAGGTGGAAATTATAGGCAATTAGCAAGACACCCCCAATAAAGGAGTGGTTCTGCAGGTGGTGACCACAGCAGCACTTCTCAGTTCCTATGCTTCCTGGCTGATGTTTTGGTCACTTGAATGCTGGCGGTGCTTTCACTCTAGTGGTAGCATGAGACGGAGTCTACAACCCACACAAGTGGCTCAGGTAGTGCAGCTTATCCAGGATGGCACTTCAATGCGAGCTGTGGCAAGAAGGTTTGCTGTGTCTGTCAGCGTAGTGTCCAGAGCATGGAGGCGCTACCAGGAGACAGGCCCGTACATCAGGAGACGTGGAGGAGGCCGTAGGAGGGCAGCAACCCAGCAGCAGGACCGCTACCTCCGCCTTTGTGCAAGGAGGAGCACCGCCAGAGCCCTGCAAAATTACCTCCAGCAGGCCACAAATGTGCATGTGTCTGCTCAAACGGTCAGAAACAGACTCCATGAGGGTGATATGAGGGCCCGACGTCCACAGGTTGGGGTTGAGCTTACAGCCCAACACCATGCAGGACGTTTGGCATTTGCCAGAGAACACCAATATTGGCAAATTCGCCACTGGCGCCCTGTGCTCTTCACAGATGAAAGCAGGTTCACACTGAGCACATGTGATAGACGTGACAGAGTCTGGAGACGCCGTGGAGAACGTTCTGCTGCCTGCAACATCCTCCAGCATGACCGGTTTGGCATTGGGTCAGTAATGGTGTGGGGTGGCATTTCTTTGGAGGGCCGCACAGCCCTCCATGTGCTCGCCAGAGGTAGCCTGACTGCCATTAGGTACCGAGATGAGATCCTCAGACCCCTTGTGAGACCATATGCTGGTGTGGTTGGCCCTGGGTTCCTCCTAATGCAAGACCATGCTAGACCTCATGTGGCTGGAGTGTGTCAGCAGTTCCTGCAAGACGAAGGCATTGATGCTATGGACTGGCCCGCCCGTTCCCCAGACTTGAATCCAATTGAGCACATCTGGGACATTATGTCTCGCTCTATCCACCAACGTCACGTTGCACCACAGACTGTCCAGGAGTTGGCAGATGCTTTAGTCCAGGTCTGGGAGGAGATCCCTCAGGAGACCGTCCGCCACCTCATCAGGAGCATGCACAGGCGTTGAAGGGAGGTCATACAGGCACGTGGAGGCCACACACACTACTGAGCCTTATTTTGACTTGTTTTAAGGACATTACATCAAAGTTGGATAAGCCTGTAGTGTGTTTTTCCACTTTAATTTTGAGTGTGACTCCAAATCCAGACCTCCATGGGTTGAAAAATTTGATTTCCATTTTTTTATTTTTGTGTGATTTTGTTGTCAGCACATTCAACTATGTAAAGAACAAAGTACTTCTACAGTTAGCAAACTGCTTGCTAAGTTTTCGTGAAACTGGTTCAGTGTTGGATTTGTCAAAATGTGGACGCATGAAATCTGTCTCTAATGAAGAAACATCAGTGGCTGTCCTAGCTTCATTCAGCAAGAGCCCACAGCATAGCACTCGCCGCATGTCACTGGAGAGTGGCATTAGTCGAACATCCCTTCGGCGGATATTAGCTACTCACAAATGGCACCCTTACAAACTCCAGCTACTGCAGCATCTCAACGAGGATGACCCAGATCTGCGCACTGAATTTGCAGAATGGGCAAAACAAAAATTGGAACAGGACCCTCAGTTTACGCAGAAGATTTTGTTCAGTGATGAGGCAAACTTTTGTGTGAATGGTGAAGTTAACAAACAAAACCACCGCTATTGGTCTGACACTAACCCACATTGGATAGATCCCTCCAAGACTGTTGGAACATGGGGTGGTATATGGGGTACAAAGATAGTGGGGCCATTCTTCATCAATGGAAACCTTAAGGCCACTGGATATGCGAAATTGCTACATGATGATGTGTTTCTCTCTTTATGCACTGAAGCTGGCACGTTCCCTGAGTTTTTCCAGCAAGATGGTGCACCACCACATTATGGGTGTCAGGTCCGAGCATTCCTAGATGAACAGTTTCCTGGAAAGTGGATTGGTCGTCGTGGGCCAGTTGAATGGCCCCCAAGGTCTCCCGATCTGACCCCCTTAGACTTTTATCTTTGGGGTCATCTGAAGGTAATTGTCTATGCTGTGAAGATACGAGATGTGCAGCACCTGAAACTACGGATACTGGAAGTCTGTGCTAGCATTTCTCCTGCGTTGTTGCTATCTGTGTGTGAAGAGTGGGAGAAGAGGGTTGCATTGACAATCCAACACAATGGGCAGCACATTGAACACATTTTATAAGTGGTCAGAAACTTGTAAATAACTCATGAAAGAATAAAGGTACATTAAAACCAAGCACACCATTGTTTTTCTTGTGAAATTCCCAATAAATTTGATATGTCACATGACCCTCTTCCTATTGAAAAAACAAAAGTTGGATTCAAAATGGTCGACTTCAAAATGGCCACTATGGTCACCACCCATCTTGAAAAGTTTCCCCCCTCACATATACTAATGTTCCACTAACAGGAAGTTAATATCACCAACCATTCCCATTTTATTAAGGTGTATCCATATAAATGGCCCACCCTGTAGTACAGATCCATACAGTGACAGCATCACCTCAGTGTTCCAAGTGATCGTCTACGCGTTTCGAACAAATGTGTTCTTAACCATGACTAAGAACACGTTTGTTCGAAACGCGTAGACGATCACTTGGAACACTGAGGTGATGCTGTCACTGTATGGATCTGTACTATATTGAATAAAGGAACCCACAATATTTTCAACTTCGATACTGGATTCATCTTTTCATTCCTACAAGTTCACGGTCTTAGTGATATTGATACTTTTAGAGAGAGTTCAGAGAAGAGCTACTAAACTGGTACATGGATTGCAGGATAAAACTTACCAGGAAAGATTAAAGGACCTTAACATGTATAGCTTGGAAGAAAGACAAGACAGAGGGGATATGATAGAAACTTTTAAATACATAAAGGGAATCAACAAGGTAAAAGAGGAGAGAATATTTAAAAGAAGAAAAACTGCTACAAGAGGACATAGTTTTAAATTAGAGGGGCAAAGGTTTAAAAGTAATATCAGGAAGTATTATTTTACTGAGAGAGTAGTGGATGCATGGAATAGCCTTCCTGCAGAAGTGGTAGCTGCAAATACAGTGAAGGAGTTTAAGCATGCATGGGATAGGCATAAGGCCATCCTTCATATAAGATGGGGCCAGGGGCTATCCATAGTATTCAGTATATTGGGCAGACTAGATGGGCCAAATGGTTCTTATCTGCCGACACATTCTATATTTCTTACCAAGGTTTCTGTGCATCAGGGAAGTCGATCCAAGGGATAGAGGCAGCAGGTGAGCTGGATATTGTCCACAATTTGAACAAATGTGGTTGTATCTGATATGATTGTAGAGGATGGCGTTTTTTATATGATTGGGGTGAAAACTGTCCCATCTAAACGTATGTTGTACAGCTAGTTGGTTTCTGGTAAAGTGATGTCTCTATTGTTCTGTTTCTTGATGATGGTATCCAAAAAGTTTATTTCAGTAAGGGCTCGTTCACACGACCGTTGGTGTCCCGTTCCCGTATTGCAGACCGCGTTTGCGGATCCGCAATACACAGGCACCGCTCCGTTGTCATTCCACATCACGGATGTGGACCCGTTTATTTCAATAGGTCCGTAAATCCAGAGATGTGGAATGGAAGCACTACAGAGTGCTTTCTGGGGTTCCATTCTGTGCCTCCGCACCGCAAAAAGGTAAAACATGCTCTATCTTTTTGCGGAACGGAGGGATCGCGGACCCATTTAAGTGAATGGGTCTGCGATCCCCATGCGTCTGCCCCACGGAAGGTGACCATGCATTGCGGATCGCAATTTGCGGTTCACAGCATGGGCACGGGACAACAACGGTCATGTGAACGAGCCCTAAAGGAGTAGTTGAATGTTAAATTGATGGTGGGATGAAACTGAAGCATTCATGGAATGTTTTTCACATTCAGTCCAGATGGGTATAGTAGCGTCAATTTAACAATAGTAGGCCAAAGGCTTGATGGAGCTTCGCCATGAATAGATTTGCATATTGTAGTGCTATGAAAAGTAGTTATGGGTGAGAATGAATTTTATAAGCTCCACCATAGATTTGGTGTCAATTCCTTTATTTTTCATAAAAACCTCACAGGCGTTAAACTCATCCGGCATGGAATATTAGAATATAAAGATTCTACATCCATTGTAGCCTGGATAGTTTCCTCTTGCAGGGGACCTATTGCAGACAGTTTCTTTAGTAGGTCAGTTGTGTCCTGAAGGTAGCTGGCTGTATCTCCCACCAGGGGTTTAAAGGGAACCTGTCACCATGAAAATGTAATGTGATCTGCAGGCAGCATTTTAAAGAGCAGGAAGATTGAGAAAATCAGTCAGTATAACTTGTATTTTATTAATTTACATTATTGTTCATTCTGGGATTTGAAGTCAAGGAGACATCCTATCGGTGATGACCGCTGTCTCTGTATACACATAGAGGGAAGGCTGTCATCACTGATAGGACTGTCTCCTGGACTTCAAAACCAAGAATGAGCACAGATATTAAAAAGAGTAAATTACAAGTTATACTGAATCTGTTCATATAAAACTACATATGAATCTGCTCAGCTCCTCCTGCTCTATAACATGCTGCCTGCAGCTCGGACACCATGTTCAAACTGACAGGTTCCCTTTAAGGGACACTTTACACCTTACCAGGTGTATATTATTCTGTGAGCACAATAAATTGGGAACATGTGAAAACTATATGGTGTTGCTTTACTATTGTAGTCCCTCTGCTTGTTTTAACACAAGGAGAAGATATGCAAAGAGTGAAGTTGCCGGTAGTGGTCTTAAAAGTGGAAATATTTATCAATGCAATGCTTGAGGCAGATTGCTGATGGTACCTCGCTACGGTATGCCAATGTTCATTTTTTTAAGATGTTTGGCGCAGGATCCAGTATGGGTGGTTGCCTGTATCAACATGGAATGGTGATGTCACGGTAGGTGAGGGAAGGGAAGCAAACCAAACAAAACAGAATTAAACAAAACAGCAGGCTAGGCCCCACAGCTAGGGAACAGGGAAAGGTCACCTCCTGACAATCCCTGAGCCTTTCCCTGACTGCTACCAACATGAACAAATGTCGATGGTAGAAGTGTTCATGCACACCAACCTAAGCCCTGCTGCAACTGACACAAACCCACAGCCAGGGACGTGCACAGACATTTTGAAGGGCAGGGGCTTAAGTAAAAAAAAAAGGGCGCTTGTCATAATTTCAAAAAATTGTGGTGGCTGACAGAAAACAGTGTGGTGCTTATAGAACAGACTACACTGTGTAGAGGTATACTGTATATTGTGTGGCACAGTGTATGCTATATGTGTATAACAAACATTTTTTACATTAAAACTTACAATTACTTGGCTTGGCCCTTGGGGATCTCGGACGCCACTTCAACACTTTGGCCGGGGGCTCGGTGGAGCTGATGTGTTTTATCCTAATGAGAAAGATTTCATAATAAGGATTTGGTAGAAGGGGCAGAGGGATAGCAGAGCAGGGAGAGGCTGGTGCTGCTACTAGGGGGTCATACCATGGGGGAGTAATAAAGCCCACCATAATGCCCCCCCCCCCCCCCCCCCAGTAGAAATAACTCTCCTTATAATAGACAGTGCAAAAAATACCCCCTTGTAATGCCCCCAGTTGAGCTAATGTTCCATTAGTGTCCCCCATAATGTGCCAGTATAAAATACCCCTATATAGTGCCCCCAGTAAATGCCCCATAGTGCTCCTCTCCCCCCTTCCTCCTAGTGCCCCCATAATGAACCAGTATAAAATGCCCCATATATAGTGCCCCAGTAGATGCCCTCAGTGTCCCCCATAGTTTGCAAGCATAAAATACCCTTTCTTAGGGCCCCCCAGAGATGACCCTATAGTACTCCTCTCCCTCCTTCCCCATAGTACCCACCATAATGTCCACCAGTATAAAATGCCACTGTACAGAGCCCTCCATATAAACATACCCCTCAGTAAATGCCCCTATAGTGCTCACCAATAATTTGCCAGCAAGAAGTGCCCCCATAGTGCCACCTAATAATGAGCCAGTAAAAAGTGCCCCCAATGATGCCCTCCGGCTTTAATGTCACATTTCTCCCCCTCCATGTCACATCACCCCCTCCTTTTTACATCACCCCCTTCGTGTCACATTTCTCGCCCCCTCCATGGAAGCACTCCCCCCCAATGGCACATTTATCCCCCTCCTTGGACCTGGCAGCAGAACATCTTACTTCCACCCCCCCAATGGCACATTTCTCCCCCTCCATGGGTCTGGCAGGAGGACATCTTCCTGCCAATGGCACATTTCTCCCCCTGCCCATGAGCCTGGCAGGAGGACATCTCCCCCCCCCAATGGCACATTTCCCCCCCATGGGCCTGGCAGGAGGACATCTTTCACCGCCCCCAATGGTGCATTTATCGCCCTCCCCATGGGCCTGGCAGGGGGACATCATCTTTCCCCCCTCCCCCCAATGGGACATTTCTCCCCCTCCCCATGAGCCTGGCAGGAGGACATCTGCTCTCCCCCCAATGGCACATTTCTCCCCCTCCCCATGGGCCTGGCAGGAGGACATCTTCCACTCCCCCCCCGTTCATTTTTCCAACCAACCCCCTCCAGTGGCAGTGGCACTCACAGTTTACAAGCACCGCAAGACACAAGCTCACTCTGCTCACAGACCGGTGACTGTAAGCTCAGCTCCACTGCTCCAGACAGGCTCCCTGCTCGCCACGCCGCCACACGTGACCAGTGACCTCGCTGACTGCAGCACTGAACACTGCAGCTTGAAAGCGCCACACGGTCCCGGCACGCGCGGACTGGGCGGGCGCACGCACGGCACTTGAGTAAGTGGGGGGGGGGGAAAGGGGGCAGGGGCTCAAGCCCCCTTTGAGCCCTATGTGTGCACGTCCTTGCCCACAGCTAGGAAGCAGGCAAAAAGACTACCGGTTCCTTGCACAAGATGAAGGAACCAGCGTCTACCTAAGGCCTAGCCAGTACAAACAATAGAAGGGAAGGAAGGAGGACTTAACTGAAGCCGAACTGGGAGCAGGAGATTCACCAAACACCAGCAGAGATCTCCAAGATAAACTATAAACCGCAAGGGCTATAGTGAGAGGCAGGTATAAATAGCATCACTAACTAATGAGCAGAACCTGTGAGGGGGTGGGATCCTACCCAAAGCCACAACAAAGCAATCTTTCAGATTCACGTGCAGCAAGTCTGACAGATCTTCTCAGATCACTCGCAGGGCAGGGTGTGACAGGTGATTGACTGCATATCCAGTAGGATTTGGAATAGGATGCTGAATGTGCACTAATCTGATTTGAATCTCTTGTGGCGGTAAGCTGAGCAATTTTGTTTATTTTAGACACAGATGTGAGCATAGCCTAAAATATTTTTTTTTATTGTAAGACTGGAATACTAGAGGATGAATTTTGGGGATTTTTATGGTATTTATTATGGTGAAATTTAATAGATTATTTATTATACATACACTGATATGAGTTATCAATTGGATCATTAGTTATTATAGCATTTATTGGCCAATAAATTATGATATACATATATATATATATATATATATATATATAATTTATATATATTCTCATGTATATTTTTTATAATCTTGATATATTTTTAGATTATTATGTGTAAAATTGATTAATCATGAATTTTGAGTCTTATGTTTATTTCAGATATATACTGTATATATACAGTACAGACCAAAAGTTTGGACACACCTCATTCAAAGAGTTTTCTTTATTTTCATGACTATGAAAATTGTAGATTCACACTGAAGGCATCAAAACTATGAATTAACACATGTGGAATTTATATATACATAACAAACAAGTGTCATATTCTAGGTTCTTCAAAGTAGCCACCTTTTGCTTTTATTACTGCTTTGCACAATCTTGCCATTCTCTTGATGAGCTTCAAGAGGTAGACCCCTGAAATGGTTTTCACTTCACAGGTGTGCCCTGTCAGGTTTAATAAGTGGGATTTCTTGCCTTATAAATGGGGTTGGGACCATCAGTTGCGTTGAGGAGAAGTCAGGTGGATACACAGCTGATAGTCCTACTGAATAGACTGTTAGAATTGGTATTATGGAAAGAAAAAAGCAGCTAAGTAAAGAAAAACGAGTGGCCATCATTACTTTAAGAAATGAAGGTCAGTCAGTCAGCCGAAAAATTGGGAAAACTTTGAAAGTAAGGGCTATTTGACCATGAAGGAGAGTGATGGGGTGCTGCGCCAGATGACCTGGCCTCCACAGTCACCGGACCTGAACCCAATCGAGATGGTTTGGGGTGAGCTGGACCGCAGAGTGAAGGCAAAAGGGCCAACAAGTGCTAAGGATCTCTGGGAACTCCTTCAAGACTGTTGGAAGACCATTTCAGGGGACTACCTCTTGAAGCTCATCAAGAGAATGCCAAGAGTGTGCAAAGCAGTAATCAAAGCAAAAGGTGGCTACTTTGAAGAACCTAGAATATGACATATTTTCAGTTGTTTCACACTTGTTTGTTATGTATATAATTCCACATGTGTTAATTCATAGTTTTGATGCCTTCATAGTCATGAAAATAAAGAAAACTCTTTGAATGAGAAGGTGTGTCCAAACTTTTGGTCTGTACTGTATATATATGTATTAATTATATTTCATATTGTAATACATATTTTTGCAAATATAGTTTTTGTCACTTTTGGTTATTAGGGTACGAGTGCCTTTCAATATAAATATATATATGGTGTACCTCATTATTTTCTATATTCATCATGTAATTGTTAATTTATTTAACACAATCATGTTCTTTTTTAAGGATTCACTTTATATCTCGGGATTAATCATAGCCATACAGTTTACATTATCTCATATATTAAGATGTATTCACGTCTCATATAGAACGCATTTGCCTTCCATATGGAAGACGCACACTTCCGGTATTGTAATGACCGACGTCACGCACAGGGAGGATAAAAGGGAAAGCCCTGCCCAAGGGAGAGGGAAAGGTGGTGACCCCTAACTCACTTTGCGGCTGGCACCTGACTGCCCTGACGTCCCTAGACGGGTTCCTCACCCGTGCGGCGATCACGTGCCTAAACCCTGGCTTTCCCTAAAATGAGCCCTAGATAGTGAACGGGCCGGTGGGATCGCTAGTCCGCACCACTATCACTAAGAGGGAAACACCAGGGAGAGGACAGACAAAACAGACAAACACATACACCCAGGTGGGCGATCACAATATACCACAAAGGTCCAACAGGGATCCGGAGGGTAGCGTCCTGGACCAACTACCAGAGAACGCAGCAACACAGCTCCAGAAGGTCAGAATAGATGTCCAGGCAGGAAGCTCTATATCTGGCAACCAGAGAAGTGTGAGAGAGGAATATAAGGAGGTCTGGGAGTGCTGGACAAGGAACAGCTGAGGAGAAGGAGCTACGGATCCCTGAGTGAGCCAAAGGGTTTGCAAAGCAAACCCAGAAAGCTACCATAAGGAAAACAGCCCTATCTTAAATAGAGTGTGCAGCCAACCGCTGCGACTTCCTGACTCCGGGTATAACGGAGTCAGGCGTGGTTCTCGATACCCTCGTGACAGGTATATCGTCACATGATTTGTGAGATTTCCAGTTGTGCAGCCATATTGTTTATATGTGATGCATGGTTTTGGTCACTAGATTGTACTCTGTGTGGAACGCATGTGCGTTCCACCGGAAAGAGGTGTGGTTCATTACTTTTGATCACATGTTACTTTACATTTCCTGTTGGCGGATCGCCGGGATCATATTATCATGTACCTTAGAATACTCAGGTGATTGCCTTTAAATTTTGATTAATTACATTGGTGTATATAAAGGACTCCATCACACACAGACATTCACCCCTGAGGAATCCAGATGGTACTGGCGATACGTGTGGGGCGCAATCTCTGTGACCCATATCCACCCTTATAGTCCGAGTCTCATATTTTTTTATTCTTTTCAGGTATTATTTAATGTTATTTTTTGATGCCACATTATCATGTATTTATTGTAAACCTGTTTGTTTGGGTTTAACATTGTATGTCATTTTGTCTCGGACTATATACACTGTGGACTTTGGTGGACACTGGGTCTGCGCTTGGTTTTACTTTCTCCAGCACATGATGTATTGTATACAATTTTTAAATCATGTTTGTGTGTCTTTGTAGTCCAATAAAATTTCTCTATTTTACAATTTGTGGATAAGCACATTATTGTGGTCCTCTTGAGCCTCATGGCCTTCTTTGGGTAATTGTGGAATACTAAAGGAATACTCTCAGCTTGAGTGATATATCACAGGCTGGGATATGTCATCCCAATCCAGCTCCAATGGCATCCAACGCATGCAAGGATGAAGCCGAGGTCAGTACACCTCGCATCACTGTCCATGCTCTAGATGTTTCAGAGCTATCTTGTGAGGACATATCCTGGCCTATGGGGTGCCAATCAAGTCAGGAGGGGATCCACCCAGCATCGTTCTTCAGAGGAGGAGCACTACTGCCGTACAAGTTATTTGAATATAGCTCACAATGGTTTCAAATATGCATCAGTCGGCATATACAGAATCCTCACTGTTAACCTATTACCATCCCTTGTAACAGGATTGTGTTGGTTTGGGGGAGCTAAATCCTGCTGATAGGTTTAGTTTAAGACAAGACAGATTCATAGAGAATGAATCAATGTAAGATATATATATATATACACTCACCTAAAGAATTATTAGGAACACCATACTAATACGGTGTTGGACCCCCTTTTGCCTTCAGAACTGCCTTAATTCTACGTGGCATTGATTCAACAAGGTGCTGATAGCATTCTTTAGAAATGTTGGCCCATATTGATAGGATAGCATCTTGCAGTTGATGGAGATTTGAGGGATGCACATCCAGGGCACAAAGCTCCCGTTCCACCACATCCCAAAGATGCTCTATTGGGTTGAGATCTGGTGAATGTGGGGGCCATTTTAGTACAGTGAACTCATTGTCATGTTCAAGAAACCAATTTGAAATGATTCGAGCTTTGTGACATGGTGCATTATCCTGCTGGAAGTAGCCATCAGAGGATGGGTACATGGTGGTTATGAAGGGATGGACATGGTCAGAAACAATGCTTAGGTAGCCCGTGGCATTTAAACGATGCCCAATTGGCACTAAGGGGCCTAAAGTGTGCCCAAAAAACTTCCCCCACACCATTACACCACCACCACCAGCCTGCACAGTGGTAACAAGGCATGATGGATACATGTTCTCATTCTGTTTACGCCAAATTCGGACTCTACCATTTGAATGTCTCAACAGAAATCGAGACTCATCAGACCAGGCAACATTTTTCCAGTCTTCAACAGTCCAATTTTGGTGAGCTCGTGCAAATTGTAGCCTCTTTTTCCTATTCGTAGTGGAGATGAGTGGTACCCGGTGGGGTCTTCTGCTGTTGTAGCCCATCCGCCTCAAGGTTGTGCGTGTTGTGGCTTCACAAATGCTTTGCTGCATACCTCGGTTGTAACGAGTGGTTATTTCAGTCAACGTTGTTCTTCTATCAGCTTGAATCAGTCGGCCCATTCTCCTCTGACCTCTAGCATCCACAAGGCATTTTTGCCCACAGGACTGCCGCATACTGGATGTTTTTCCCTTTTCACACTATTCTTTGTAAACCCTAGAAATGGTTGTGCGTGAAAATCCCAGTAACTGAGCAGATTGTGAAATACTCAGACCGGCCCGTCTGGCACCAACAACCATGCCACGCTCAAAATTGCTTAAATCACCTTTCTTTCCCATTCTGACATTCAGTTTGGAGTTCAGGAGATTGTCTTGACCAGGACCACACCCCTAAATGCATTTAGGCAACTGCCATGTGATTGGTTGACTAGATAATTGCATTAATGAGAAATAGAACAGGTGTTCCTAATAATTCTTTAGGTGAGTGTATATGTGTGTGTGTATATATATATATATATATATATATATATATATATATATATACATATACAAAGCAAAATCAAAAGCAACTGCTATAATTATGTGAAATAGATCAGTGGGGTCCAACTCCTGCATTTTATCACACTCGGACTCCAGCTCCAACAATTTGATAATAAAAAAATTACTGTAGTAAAATGGTAACATCAGGCTTTTTCTTACTATCATGTAAGTAATCACGCTATTTAGATGGAACTTAAACCATATTTATTGTAATACAATTTGTGAAATTCCTGACATTTTCTAAATACCTGTAAGTAAATATGTAATGCACTATGTATTTAATCATGGGAACACGCTGTTATGCAATAATTGTAAAAAATAAATAAATAAAAAAAGATCGATGTATTTATCTACAGAAAAAGTAAGAAAAGCTCTATATGTGTATGTCCTGGAAATGCAAAGCATTCCCAGTACTTAACTTATTCCTCTGGTCTTTAGAGGAGGAACTTACTACTGAACATGTGCAAAGCAGTTTCAGGCATTGTAACTAAGGGCCTTGGAGCAGCATGAAGATACTGTAACGGACAGTGGGTGTGAACCAACCAGGCCACTACCTTCTGGAGTAGTCCTTGCATAGTTGACATTTGACCCACAGGGGTCAGAGACACTGGGACGAAGCACCAAGGACTCAGGCAAAAAGCGTAGACTGAACACAGTCCGAGCTCAGGGCAGGCTGAGTACGTGCGTATTCCAGGTAGCAGTTCCAAGGTCAGGGCAGGCGGCAAGGAGCAGAATAAGTAGACAGAAAGGAATGGTACATGAGTAGTCACACAAGAGATCACACCTTTGCTGGTTACTAGAGACTAGAAAACCTGAAAGCTCAGACAAGGGGACGAATCCAGCTAAATAGGGAGGTTGATCAGTACCTTAGCCATTAGCTGGATAGGGAGCAAAAGCCAAGGATTAACTTCAGCAGCGCTGAAAGGAAGTTCACTGAGCACTAGTCCCAATACAAACAGGGAAAGTGAATCCATGCCCACTTCTGCCCTGAGACCGTAGGATAAATACCTAGTATAAGGGACAGTAGAGAAGATACCAAGTATAAGAGGCAAGAGAACACAGGAGAGGTGAGAAGATAGCGAGTATAAGGGACATGAGAGAACACAGGAAAGGTGAGAAGATACCTAGTATAAGGGACAGGAGAGAATACAGGAGAGGTGAGAAGATACTGAGTATAAGGGACAGAAGAGAACACAGGAGAGGTGAGAAGATACTGAGTATAAGGGACAGAAGAGAACACAGCAGAGGTGAGAAGATACAGAGTATAAGGGACAGGAGAGAACACAGGAGAGGTGAGAAGATACAGAGTATAAGGGACAGGAGAGGTGAGAAGATACCAAGTGTAAGGGACAGGAGAAAACACAAGAGAGATGAGATGATACCGAGTATGACAGGAGAGAATACAGGAGAGGTGAGAACTGATGTTCTATCACCACTAGATCTACTTATTATTGCTTTTTTTGTTTTTGATACATAGGACCTTAGATTGATAGAACATAAAATATATTTCCGATTAACATTTCTAAACTTTTTTACATTTATATGAAAGTTAAAAATGAACTACACAATATTAATACCATAATTTTGTTTTAAGCAGGAGTCCGAGTTGGTACATGTCTACTGACTCCGACTACAGCCCTGCACCATACACATTAGATGGTCAGCCGAACCCAATGAAATCGGTCAGGTTTGGCTGATGCACATCTAATGCGTATAGCCAGCTTTACATTGTATTACGTTCAGTGGTTTCTAAAAGTTGAACTGTCCCCACAAAACCCTGCCTTCCTGTTAAAGACATACACGATCTTTATAATTAGATGAGCGCTTCCGGTCTTGTGTCCTCAAATGCAAATAAATTACTGTTCTTACGGATGAACCAGGATGACCTCTACCAGACATTTGTGTCTGACTGCATCCAACCCTGTGATTACCTAAAACTGAGCTTTCTGGGTGTCCATTCATTTCCTCTTTTCTTTATGAAATAATGTTTTAATAAATGTAATTAATATGTGATATATTGTGGGAATGGTTCCAGATTACTGGCTAGTAAAGCCTTTAATGAATGAGCCCATTATACAGCCATACACTCTGCATTAAAAACTGTTTGCTAGAAGTTACATTTGGGCACATGCCAGGGGTGCATAATTGACAATGACAGTGACTGTGTGGCTGGCTACAGTGATTGTCGCTGTTTATTTTATGCTTCACAGGGTAGATCTTAAGTGCCCCCTATCCACAATGATGTATTACAGCTACAATCGCATAACTGCACTGACGTCTTCCTAGTTTCTCATACCTTTTCAGTATCAGTGTATTTCTTTTCACGCAGCTCCTCCTCGGCCAGTCATACAGATTAGATAGCTGTCGGCAGACAGGTATATCCCCAATTTACTCCATAGGCATGCAGTCATATCAAATCTCCCTCAACTACAGTCCATGTTTTTTTTTTTTTTCTGGCACAATGATAGGAATTAACTCTGATGGATTGATATGGACAGGAAGGTTATTTTTCATATTGGACCTTGTGTTGGCCGTGGAGTTTTTATGTCCAGAACAGTGTAAAGCTACTTTCACATACAGAACGGATGCGGTTATATTATCTCCAAAATGAACCAAATTGATCCATTGTAAATCAGTGGGTGCCGGATCTGTTTTTTGTTGTGTCCGAAAAAAAAGGATTCTGCACCATTGACTTACATTGTGTTTCATGACGGATACGTCTTGATCAGTATCCCAGTACGTAGTCAAAAATGCTGCTTGCAGCGGTTTTGTGTCTGGCGTAGGAACGCAACAAAACAGAATGGAATGCATTCTGGTGCACTCCGTTCTGGTTTGTTCAGTTTTGTCCCTATTGACAGTCTTAGGGTACTTTAAAATTAGCGTTTAAGTTTTCAGGTATTGAGTTCCGTCATAGGGTCTCAATACCGGAAAAAAACGGTTCAGTTTTGTCCCTATTTTTGGCGGTCTAGTCTAAGTTCTGCATGGGTCTATCATGCAGCAGAGTGTGGAGGCTTGTCTCTCACATGAAAGCACAGCCCAGATCAGCAGAGACACCTGTCCGGACCATATAACGCCTCAGATGCCATGGTCAATAGCGACTTCGGCATCTAAGTGGCTTAGAGAGAGGAGGCTCCCTCTGTCTCCTATCGGCACCCTCGGAATGAGATCATGGGGTGCCGATGTCTTTGCATGGCAACCTGGAGCCTAATGAAGGCCCAGGCCTATCCGTATCAGGCTGCGCCTTTCTGGTGCAGCATGCTGGTGACTGTCAGTATAGAACTGACAGTATAATACTCTGTACTGCATAAGCAGTACAGAGTGGTATAGAAACCATCAGAAGATCGCCTGTTAAAAGACCCCTTGTGGGACTAGTAAATGGTTAAAAAAAAAAAGTTACATTTTTTTTAAATTAAATTTAAAAAAATCTCTAGATAGACCTTTTTCCACTGGAAAAAAAGCTTTACAATAAAAAAAATTTGCAAAAATAAAATCCCCACCAAATATGTGGTATCGCCGCGCCATTTATCCTATACGGTGAAAGCCGTAAACAAAAAAAACATTCCAGAATTGCTGTTTTATGCTTATTCCTCACCCCCCAAAAAATTGAATAAAAAATTATTAAAATGTGTTATGTACCCCAAAATGATATCTATAAAAACTATGAGTTGTCCACAAAATCAAACCCTCACACATCTCTGTATAATAAAAATAAAATATTTATTTTTTTAAAGGGTTTTTCATTGTGCAAAAGTAGTAAAAGTAGTGGTATTGCTGTAATCACACCCAGTTAATAAAGTTATGTTATTTATGATGAAAAATGAACACCACAACATTCATTTACCGTATTTTTCGCTGTATAAGACACACTCCCCCTTCCCCCCCAAAAGTGAGGGGAAAATGCCAGTGCATCTTATAAAGCGATTGTGTCATTTTTACATGACTGACACTGATGTATTGCAGGCCGGTATGCTGCACAGCGCGGCCAGCGATACATCAGTTACAGTTATGCGGGGTGGGAGGAGGGGCTGGAGGCTGGCAACTCGCAGCGGGGCCCGGTGCAGTCACTGTATTACACCAGGCCCCGCGTACGGCAGTCTTTGTATGTAAAGTCTATTTCTTTAATGCTGAAGCAATCGCTCTCCTTTGATAAACTAGCCTAAACGCCTGAAACAGTACTCACTCTATAAATGCAGCGGTCCGGCCGGCGCGTGACGTCAGTCAGTCAGTCGCGCTCCTGCTTCATTAATGAAGTGGGAGGAGCGTGACTGACTTCAGGCGATAAGGCTAGTTTATCAAAGGAGAGCGATTGCTTCAGCATTAAAGAAATAGACTTTACATACAAAGAGACTGCTGTGCGCAGAGTGTAATGGGACACATATTAATAAAGTAACGCTGTGAAACATAGGTCATCCACACATATAGCATCTTATGCTGGTCCCCCTCATGGCCCTATGTGTCACAGCACACATCCCCCATAACAGTGCGTCAGCCACAGGTCCCCCATAACAGTGCGTCAGTCACAGGTCCCCCATAACAGTGCGTCAGCCACAGGTCCCCCATAACAGTGCGTCAGTCACAGGTCCCCCATAACAGTGCGTCAGCCATAGGTCCTCCATAACAGTGCGTCATCCACAGGTCCCCCATAACAATGTCATCCCCAGACCACCATTAGTTCAAAATCCACCAAAAGCACACCTTTTGGTTCAAAATATTTTTTTCTTATTTTCCTCCTCAAAAACCTAGGTGCGTCTTATAAAGCGAAAAATCCGGGTATAATGTAAAAACAGCTGTATTAGTTTTTTTCTCATCCCCCTCAAAAAGAGTTAATAAAAGTTAATCAGTAAGTTATGTGTACCCCAAAATGGTGCTATTAAACAAAAACAAAAAAACAACAACAAGCCCTCATACGGCTACATCGACGTAAGCTATAGCTCTTGGAATATGACAAAAATGTTTGTTTTTTAAATTGCCTGGTCACTAAGGGGTTAATCTTGATGGCCTATCCTCAGGATAGGTCTGACACCCCTACCAACCCCTCCCTCTCCTTGATTGACAGGGCCAGGAACTGTCAATCAATGAGAGGGAGGGGCTGGCAGAAGAAGCAGGTGGAGCAAGGATGCACCAAGTGTCTTGGGTGTGTCTTCAGTGCACAGGGGTTAAAAGTACGTTTCTCCAGAATGAAGCAACGGATGGCTAAGTGATTATTACATTCAGTATGAGCTATCCCTAGCAGGCATTGTGACTCCCTTTAACCACTTAAGGACCACAGGTTTATACCCCCCTAGTGACCAGGCCCTTTTTTACAAATCGGCACTCCACAACTTTAGCGGTTTATTGCTCGGTCATGCAACTTACCACCCAAATGAATTTTACCTCCTTTTCTTCTCACTAATAGAGCTTTCATTTGGTGGTATTTCATTGCTGCTGACATTTTTACTTTTTTTGTTATTAATCGAAATTTAACGATTTTTTTGCAAAAAAAAAAATGGTTTGGGTAAAAGTTATAGCGTTTACAAACTATGGTACAAAAATGTGAATTTCCGCTTTTTGAAGCAGCTCTGACTTTCTGAGCACCTGTCATGTTTCCTGAGGTTCTACAATGCCCAGACAGTACAAACACCCCACAAATGACCCCATTTCGGAAAGTACACACCCTAAGGTATTCGCTGATGGGCATAGTGAGTTCATAGAACTTTTTGTTTTTTTGTCACAAGTTAGCGGAAAATGATGATTTTTATTTTTTTTTTCCTTACAAAGTCTCATATTCCACTAACTTGTGACAAAAAATAAAAACTTCCATTAACTCACTATGCCCATCAGCGAATACCTTGGGGTGTCTTCTTTGCAAAATGGGGTCACTTGTGGGGTAGTTATACTGCCCTGGCATTCTAGGGGCCCAAATGTGTGGTAAGGAGTTTGAAATCAAATTCTGTAAAAAATTACCTGTGAAATCCGAAAGGTGCTCTTTGGAATGTGGGCCCCTTTGCCCACCTAGGCTGCAAAAAAGTGTCACACATGTGGTATTTCCGTTCTCAGGAGAAGTTGGGGAATGTGTTTTGGGGTGTCATTTTACATATACCCATGCTGGGTGAGAGAAATATCTTGGCAAAAGACAACTTTTCCCATTTTTTTATACAAAGTTGTCTTTTGCCAAGATATTTCTCTCACCCAGCATGGGTATATGTAAAATGACACCCCAAAACACTTTCCCCAACTTCTCCTGAGAACGGAGATACCACATGTGTGACACTTTTTTGCAGCCTAGATGCGCAAAGGGGCCCACATTCCTTTTAGGAGGGCATTTTTAGACATTTGGATCCCAGACTTCTTCTCACGCTTTACGGCCCCTAAAATGCCAGGGCAGTATAAATACCCCACATGTGACCCCATTTTGGAAAGAAGACACCCCAAGGAATTCAATGAGGGGCATGGCGAGTTCAAAGAAATTTTTTTTTTTTTGGCACAAGTTAGCGGAAATTGATTTTTTTCGTTTTTTCTCACAAAGTCTCCCTTTCCGCTAACTTGGGACAAAAATTTCAATCTTTCCTGGACTCAATATGCCCCTCAGCGAATACCTTGGGGTGTCTTCTTTCCAAAATGGGGTCATTTGTGGGGTGTTTGTACTGCCCTGGCATTTGAGGGTCTCCGCAATCATTACATGTATGGCCAGCATTAGGAGTTTCTGCTATTCTCCTTATATTGAGCATACGGGTAATGAGATTTTTTTTTTCCGTTCAGCCTCTGGGCTGAAAGAAAAAATGAACGGCACAGATTTCTTCATTCGCATCGATCAATGTGGATGAAAAAATCTCTGCCAAAAAAAGAAAAAGGAGGGGAAAGGCGTCTGCCAGGACATAGGAGCTCCGCCCAACATCCATACCCACTTAGCTCGTATGTCCTGGCAAACCAGATTTATCCATTCACATCAATCGATGTGGATAAATAAATCATTGCCGGGATTTTTTATTTTTTTTTATATATACAAAGTGTTTGCCAAAGTATATGAACACCGCCGCCTTTTCAGCTCATATGCCTCGGCAAACGTATCTTTTACTGCAGAGGAGAAATCTCGTCTTGCAGCGCCGCATACACCGACTTGTGTGTAATCTGACAGCAGCGCAATGCTTCTGTCAGAATGCACATCAGTGCTGCAGCTAGTCGATCGCTTGGTCCACCTAGAAAGTCAAAAAAAAAAAAAAAAACAGGCCGCAACGCAATAAATTTATTAACATTAACTTTAGAGAACATTAACTTTTATAAACTTTTGAAACAGAACAATAACTTTTTTGCTTACCGGTGATTTTTTTTTTTTTTTTTTACCTTTATAGGACAAACCTCTCCTTCCCCATGGGACAATGTGCAAAGCGCAAATCGCCCAGAGATGTGGCAAAGTACATTATGCACTTTGTCCCAGGTGAAAGGAGAGGTTTGTAGCAGCTCTGTGTGAAAGGGCCCTAATAGCCCTGTGTGCCTGTCCTGTGTCACGCGATCCCTACACTAATAGTGTACCTGAGTGTGGAACTTGCGGAAACACTCCCCTATGCATAGGGCAGGCTGGTCAGGACAGTCAGGACAAAAAACTGTGGTGTCACGCCTTATTCCAGCCCTGCTGCAGACACGACATCTTTTTCTTGGGGAACGTTGAGTTGGGGTACCAGGATAGACAGACGGGAAGTGTCTGCCATGTAGCCGGCTCACTACATCAGGGCCTTGGGGCACGGACCCTCCTGGATACAGGAGTTCCGAAATGATCTCTTCCTGGAATTTTAGGAAGGATCCTGTTTTCCCAGCCTTACTGTAGAGAACAAAACTATTATACATCGCCAATTGAATTAAATATACAGACACCTTTTTATACCAGCGTCTGGTGCGTCGGGAAACTAAATAGGGAGCCAACATCTGGTCATTGAAGTCCACCCCTCCCATGTGAAGGTTATAGTCATGGACAGAGAGGGGTTTCACAATGACTCCAGTTGCCCGTTCAATTTGGACAGTCGTGTCTGCGTGAATGGTGGACAGAAGGTAAACGTCCCTCTTGTCCCTCCACTTCACCGCGAGCAGTTCTTGGTCACACAAGGCAGCCCTCTCCCCCCGTGCAAGTCGGGTACTAACGAGCCGTTGGGGGAAGCCCCGGCGACTAGGTCGCGCGGTGCCACAGCATTGAATTCCGACTAGATGTAAGTGCCGAAAGAGGGCCACGCTTGAGTAAAAATTGTCCACGTATAAGTGGTACCCCTTGTGGAGTAAGGGTGACACCAAGTCCCAAACAATCTTGCCACTGCTCCCCAGGTAGTCAGGACATCCGACCGGCTCCAGTTTTGAGTCTTTTCCCTCATAGACCCTAAAACGATATGTATAGCCTGTGGCCCTTTCACAGAGCTTATACAGTTTGACCCCATAACGGGCGCGCTTGCTGGGGATGTACTGTTTTATGCCAAGGCGCCCGGTAAAATGTACTAGGGACTCGTCTATGCAGATGTTTTGATTAGGGGTATACGCATCTGCAAATCTGGATGACAAATGGTCTATGAGGGGCCGAATTTTGTGGAGCCGGTCATAAGCAGGGTGGCCTCTTGGATGACAGGTGCTATTGTCCGTAAAATGCATAAAGCACATTATGACCTCAAAACGTGCCCTAGACATTGCAGCAGAGAACATGGGCATGTAATGTATTGGGTCTTTAGACCAATATGACCGCAATACATTTTTTTTAGTTAAACCCATGCTGAGGATAAGGCTTAAATAAATTTTAAACTCTGAAACTGTGACTGGTTTCCACCGGTAAGGCTGGGCATAGAAGCTTTCCGATTGGCGGTAATAAACTGTGTGGCGTAGCAGTTGGTTTCTGCCACAACTAGGTCATAGAGATCCGCGGTGAAGAACAGCTCAAAAAACTGAAGGGCCGATCCTAAATGAGCCGTCTCCACGCGAACTCCAGATTGGGCGGTGAAAGGGGGCAATACGGGTGCGGCGTTAGCAGGGGAGTGCCAATTGGGATTTGCCAGCACCTCTGGGAGACTAGGGGTTCTACGGGCCTGTGAACGCGGTGGCTGCGACAGGGGAGTTACTGCATGTGCCACCGTACCAGCTGGAACTGCCCTTCTGGTGCTCTCCACTTCACCAGGGAATACGGCAGTGCTGGTAGAAGGTCCAGGGTGTGCTGCGCTGCTGGTGTATGCCGCACCATAAACAAGATCAGCGCTAGCACCACTCTGCTGCAAATGAGGGTCATCATGCAGGGTAGGCAGAACCCTGACATGGGATCGGGTACGTCTGGCCGTAGCAGGGACCTCTACCTCGTCATCCTCACTAGCGGTTAGAGTGCCACTGCTTTCTACAGGTTCATATTCTGAACCACTGGATTCAGCGGGTGAGTCGTCCCCATCGCTTTCATCCATCAGGGCCAGAATCCTGTAGGCCTCTTCAGCGGAATACCCCTTGTTTGACATTTTGGGTTCACTAAATTTAGGGGGTATTCCTTTGAGACTACCCAGGAAAAAGAGCAAACCTACCTAGCAAAAAGGAGTGCTTGCGAAGTAAAGCTGCGACCGCTAATAAAGATCCAAAAAGCTCAAAAGTGATCTTTATAGCGGCGCAGCGATTTTACTGTGTTTTTGCAGTGATCAGAAAAAAAAAATTCTGTCACTGCGGTGGAGCGGACTGAACGCAAGTGTGCGCAAAAGATCAGGCCTGATCGGGCGAACACTGCGTTTTGTAGAGCCTAAGGTGACCCTAATGTACTTATATAGATCTGATTGAGATCAGTATTGATCACTTACAGATACTATATAGTACTAGTGCTGATTAGCGACAGCGATGACGCTAATCAGCGACTAATCAGTGACTGCGATGCGGTGGGCTGGGCGCTAAACTACCTAGCAAGTAGCTAACTAACTGGCGGTGATAAGGGACCCTTACAGGGGGGGTGATCAGTGACAGGGGGTGGACAAGGGGGTGATCAGGGTGATCAGGGAGTCTAATATGGGCGATCAGGTGCTAAATAAGGGGTTAATAAATGAAAGGGTAATGTGTAAATGTGTAGTGTGGTGTTTGGTGCTACTTACTGAGCTGCCTGTGTCCTCTGGTGGTCGATCCAAGCGAAAGGGACCACCAGAGGACCAGGCAGCAGTTATATCAGACACTATTTTGAAAATAGCATCTGACATAACCTTTTCATTCGGCGATTCAAAAATCTACAGCCTGCCAGCCACGGCCGGCAGGCTGTAGAAGAACTTGTGCACTATGCGTTCCTGTGAACGCGCGCGCCTGTGTGCGCGCGTTCACAGGAAATCTCGGCTCACGCGAGATGACGCCAATCGGCGTTAGTGTGACCTGGGAGCGCCGCAGAGATGACGCCTTTCGGCGTTAGTGTGACGGTAAGTGGTTAAAGGAGCTTTCTGTTGATCTTTCCATAGGTCATCAGTAACTGATCAGTGGGACACATGGAGCTGGAACAGCACTGTGCACTGTTTAGTGGCCGTTCTGGGGCACTGCAGCTCAGCTGAATAAGAGCACCGCCACTACACATTGTACAGTGCCGTGGTCTGGCTGTGTATGCAGTTTACTTTTAAAACCACCGCTGCTGCTAACGGCTGGTTGGTGTAAGTGATGGGTGCCGGACCCCTAATAATCTCATATTGATGATCTATCCTATGCATAGGTCATCAATATGTTAGCTGTGCAAAACCCATTAAAACATACCAGAAGTAATATATAAAATGGCCTTTTCCAACAGCATTCTTATTTGATCAATTCTATAATTTCACTTGAGGATTAGGACTTCTGTATGTGTATTCATTCTCCCTCTCTTTTATGATCTTGTAGATACACTGGATGCATTGTATCGTGGTCCTTGCATATGACTTTATACCATGTGAATATATTGTTCTTGTTTTCATTTTATTCTTCAAGAAAAACTAGTTAACCCATAGGATACCAGCACCGTACATGTACGTCGCTGGGAAATGGGTCTGAAATCCCAACGCTGTATAGCTGCGGCGCGCTGACCGGGTGTGCGCAGGAGCTGCGCCTGCCCGATCAGCTGCAGGGGTCCGGCATCAGTGAAAACACAGATGCCGGCGCATTAACCCTCGCACTGCCGCGGTCAACGCTGACTGCGGTATCCCATCGGGTTCCCGCGCTGCTGTGACGGGGACCCGATGGCTTGGACGGCACCCCGATGCCTTCCTTAAGCATCGTGGCTGCCATCCCTGTGAGTGATCAAAAAGGCATATTTAGCTGAAAATGGTACCAATCAAACAGTCATCTCATCCCCCAAAAAATTAGACCCTACCTAAGACAATCGCCCATAAAATAATAAAACTATGGCTCAGAAAATGGCAACACAAAAACAAGATTTTATTTTGTTCAAAAAGGCTTTCACTGTAAAACTTAAAATAAAAATAGACATAATATGTATCGCTGCATCCGTAGCAACCTGCTCTATAAAAATATCACATGATATGCCCCCTTAGGTGAATGCTGTAAAAAAAAAAAAAATTTAACTATGCCAAAACAGCCATTTTTTTTCACCTTGCCTCACAAAAAGTGTAATACCAAGCGATCAAAAAGTCTTATGTACCCCAAAATGGTACCAATAAAAACATCACCTCATCCCGCAAAAAATGAGCTCCCACATAAGCCAATCACTTAAAAAAAAAAAAACAATGGCCCCTGAAGAGACTGCATCTTGTCTTCTCTATGATGTACAGAATTGTTATAATATCTCACCCACGCACTTCACATCCCCCCCGCTGTGAGTTAGGTTCACTTATCTGTCTCAGGACAGATTCTGGGAATCTCCCAGAACTAGAACAAATGTTCTGTCTCATTCAGGGTCATTTGGCACAACTGCTTACATTCTTATATGTGACGTATTACATACCCATAAAAGGATGTTCCGGTAGTATCTGTATGGGCGTCAATGTTTATCATTTTATGATTGGTTTAACACTGTTGTTATGCAAACTTTTCTGCTGCCTATATGAGGCCAAGCTATAGCATAATAAAATTTGTGTTTCTCAGTGATGTGTGTGTCTATTATTGCCAACTGAGAAACATCTCTCCTGACGTCAGTGTCTCAAACCAAGGTGGTCGTAGAGGTCCAGAAATGTCCAAATCCTTTCAGTTTGGGGGCTCGTCCGGGATAGAGAAGGCCATCCTTGTGTCCGGTAAGAGAGACATCCCTTTTGTCCACTGCCGGGTCCGAGGGCACTGGCCACATCTCTACCCGTGAGTTTTTATTATGTATCCGGGATACATTGTTAAGCCTTAAAAATAAACTCCGGAAGTTTATAATAAGTACTTGGAGTACTTTCATGAATAAGGCCGGCACTTGGAGTGACACGCACGGAAAAAAATCTCAGGGAGATTTGTTTTGTGTCAGGGACACATCATAGGATCTCAGGATCCATTCCGTAAGTTGTTTTGTGTCAGGGACACACCATAGATTCTCCGGGAGATCTATTTACTTTATCTATCTGTCGGCAGAGATATTTTTTAGTACCAGGGGTACATGTAAGAGAACAGTCTCCGGGAGACTGACCTACCTTGGTTTGACGCATACCTATATTTAGAGTATAAAGATACATAGAGTGTTAAGATTCATCTGTTTGTGTGAGAGCTATTGTTCTGGTAAGTGTAAGAACATATCTCACTGTAAAATTTTCACTCTGTCATTCATTTGATGCATTTTCTTACTGTGGGTGGAGGAAAATCTAAGTGTGAGTTTCCCCCTCCCAACCAGGGACTGAAGGCTGCAAATACTGACAGCCAAATTCTCCTTCTCAATCTCATGTTGATTGTAAAACAGCGCGTTTTCTCATGGACCTCAGACAAAATACAAGACTTTGAGAAACATTTATATGAGAAGGAGGCAGCGGGATGCTTTGAGATCAGGAAGATACAGACCCCCACACATAGTTACAAAAGTTCAGGAGCCCAAACCGTGAGTAAACAGAGACAGCCGACACATTTTTCAGTTGCTGTCAGCCATTTACTGCAGAAGCGGTCTGTTTCAGCGTGATAGACTTGAAAAATGCTTTCTTCTCTATCCCGGTTGATAAGTAGACCAGACTCCTCTTTTGCTTTTTCCTTTGAGGGTCGTCAACTCACCTGGTGCAGGATACACCAGGGATATGCTGATTCACCTGTAGTGTACAGCATTATCCTCCAAGCCAGTTTAAAACACTGGCACCCCCCCCCCCCCCCCCCAGGGTTCTGTGCTCTTGCAATACGTGGATTTGTTATTGTGTAGTATGTCAGAGGAGGCCAATGTAACAGATGGTTTATCTTTGTTGAAATGGTTGTCTGAATGTGGACACAAGGTGTCACATAAGAAAATGCAATGGTGTAAAAAGCAAGTTGAATACTTGGGCTTTGTTCTCACAAAGGGAGAAAGGAGAATCAGCACAGAAAGAGTCCAGTCTGATTGCGGGCCTGGTCACCCCGCACACCAAGAAAGAAATGTTATCTTTCCTTGGTATGATAAACTACTGCAGACAATGGATTCCTGATTGCTCCTACTATGACAATGTAATGAGACAAGCCACTCTGGCAGACATGCCAGATGTTATCAGGTGGTCTGAGGAAATGTTTAGTGCATCTGATTATTTGAAATGTTCTTTAATGACAAGTCCAGGTTTGGGCCTCCCTGACTACAAACTCACATTCCACGTATATGCTCGACAAAATTGTAAAACCATGGCGGGGTGTGCTGACACAATATCACGGAGGCAAGTTACGTCCTTGTGCTTTTTTCTCAAAGGTGGTTCTGGCATCCGTCCAAGGAATGCTGGCCTGTCTGAGATTTCTTGCAGCCTGTGCTATGATGGTTGAGCTTGCAACGCCACTCACCATGGGACATGAGACTATCCTGTACACCACACATGATGTAGTAGGCCTTCTCAAAGGCATACACACACAGCACATGTCCGCACAAAGACTATCTGGATATGAGATTCTACTACGACGACAGAAGAGTAGCTGGGATGCGCGATCAAGTGGATTAAGGTGAGTTATATATATTTTTTTTAACTCCTCCAGCCCTATTGTACTATGCATTCTGTATTAAGAATAGGGATCGACCGATATAGATTTTTTAGGGCCGATACGATACCGATAATTTGTGAACTTTCAGGCCGATAGCCGATAATTTATACCGATATTCTGGGAATTTTCATTTTTGAGAAAAAAAAAAATTTCCTACACAAATCTGCTGAAAATTTATGTTTATTGTTAATGTGTATTTTTTATTTATTTTTTTAAATCTTTTTCATTTATACTTAATATTTTTGTGGTTTTTTTTTACTAACTTTTAGCCCCCTTAGGGACTAGAACCCTTGTCCTATTCCCCCTGATAGATCTCTATCAGGGTGAATAGGAGCTCACACTGTCCCTGCTGCTCTGTGCTTTGTGCACACAGCATCATGGAGCTTACCATGGCAGCCAGGGCTTCAATAGCGTCCTGGCTGCCATGGTAACCGATCGGAGCCCCAGGATTACACTGCTGGGGCTCAGATCGGAGGAGCAGGGGAAAGGGGGGATCCTGTGGCCACTGCCACCAATGATTAATACTGGGGGGGGGGCTTGGGTGGGGGGGCACACTGCGCCACCAATGTTTTTAATACTGGGATGGGGGGCGCACTGCGCCACCAATGATTAATACTGGGGGGCGCACTGCGCCACCAATGAAGATAAGTCTCTCAATCATTCATATACAGGAGGCGGGAGCTGGCTGCAGAATCACATAGCCGGCTCCCGACCTCTATGAGCGGTAGCTGCGATCCGCGGCACCTGAGGAGTTAACTACCGCGGATCGCAGCTATTGCTCATAGAGGTCGGGAGCCGTCTATGTGATTCTGCAGCCAGCTCCCGCCTCCTGTATATGAATTAATGAAAGACTTATCTTCATTGGTGGCGCAGCGGCCACAGCCCCTCCCCTCCTCTTATCTTTTCTCCTCTCATTGGCGGCAGCAGCAGCACAGGGGAAGGGAGACACTGCTTCCTTCTCCCCTGTGCTGCGGAGGGAACACAGAGAGCGCTGAGAGCAGCGCGTTCTGTGTTCCCAATACGTTATCGGTATATCGGCAAAATAGATGCCGATACCGATAACGTTCAAAATCCTCAATATCGGCCAAACCGATAATCGGTCGATCCCTAATTAAGAATGCTATTATTTTCCCTTATAACCATGTTATAAGGGAAAATAATAATGATCGGGTCCCCATACCGATAGTCTCCTAGCAACCGTGCGTGAAAATCGCACCGCATCCGCACTTGCTTGCGATTTTCACGCAGCCCCATTCACTTCTATGGGGCCTGCGTTGCGTGGAAAATGCACAATATAGAGCATGCTGCGATTTTCACGCAACGCACAAGTGATGCATGAAAATCACCGCTCATGTGAACAGCCCCATAGAAATGAATGGGTCCAGATTCAGTGCAGGTGCAATGCGTTCACGTCACGCATTGCACCCGCACGGAAAACTCGCTTGTGTGAAAGAGGACTTAATGTCCACATGGCTTTGTAGGTTTTCCCCAAAACCGTGAGGACACGAACAATTAGGAAACATCTGACAAGGTATAATGAAGAAATAGAAAATGGCTGTGGTTTCTGGCTACATCTAGATTGCCCGCCATGTCTACTCCTGCCCTAACAGAGCAATCGGCTTTGTTACCAATGTCCTACTGACACAGGTGCAGTGCTGCCTAAAAAAAGAGGGACCTATGTTTCAATCATTCATTCATGTGTTGTAGCAGTGTCAGATCTTGAAGTACAGCCTCAGCACCAGCAGTGCTCCTTAGGGGCTGTTCACATTATGCTTTGTCTCCATTTCATGCTCCGATATAAACCTTTGCATACGCAATATGGCTCACCTGAAACAACAAATCCTACAGTGCTGTGAAGAAGTAGCACCTGCAGTTCTTCAGCACGTCAACGAAGACTGGATGAAACGTTTAACCATGTGCATCCAGCAGAATGGCAGTGTCATGCCCCGCCCTGACTATATGCGGAGGTCGGCCAGAATAGCAGCATGAGTTTAGTGTTTTGTTTTGGAGCCATGCTGGATCCGCCTCCCATCAGGTGCACTGGGTGGGGTCATTAGTTTAAATAGCACTCCAGCCCAGTGCTCTGAGCGGATTATAGGAATCACTTTGGTCTTGGAAGCTAGGAGGGAAGGTTGGCTGTTCCAGCTCAGAAAGATAAGTGTGGTTTCTAGTTTGATTGTTTTGTATCATCTCTCCCATCCAGGTTCTGTGCGAGTAGGCTGCTCCTATTTCCCCTCTTCACCAGCTCAGGGAATTTAGGGTGTTTCAGCCCAGGCACGGGGACACATCATACCTACCACCAAGGTCTGCATGTGGGCTGAGCAGTGCAGGGAGAGAGGTCAGGGATTAGCTAGGAGGTGACCCTTCCCCTGCCTCTCGCCTAGAGCCTGGTTGGTGGTTTATCTGTTAGTCTGAGTGCACGTCCGCCGTGACAGGCAGACACATTGAACACGTCATGTAAAGCACTTTAGCAAACGTTGACCTCACTTAACTCCTAAACAGGTAAATATGGGTCAAAACACCACACCGGACGAAGAAGTAGAGGGAACAAGGCCTGAAAGCTAGGGAAGAAAGAAGGACACCTCCTAGTCAAATCCCTAGTCACAGTCCTGACTGGCTATCAGTATGAACAGACCCCAAAGGTAGGCGAGTTCATACGCAGGAGTACCTAGAGTCCTAACTCACCCTATAAGACCGTGGCAATAGTGACAGGACTGAGACTACCTGTTCCTCCAGAAAGGAAGGACGACCAGGAGTCTCTCTTAGGCCTACAACAAAGGGCAGGGGGAAAACAACACACAGGTAAACCAAAACTAAATGCAAAAGGGAAAGGAAACTTAACTTTCCAGTAGCTATGGCAGCAACAGGAACTCAGCCGAGAACCAAACACCAGCAGATCACAGATAACACTGAAGCTATAAACCGCACAGCATTCTGGGAGAAGCAACTATAAATAAGGAAAGTTAAATGACCACAATAGCAACACCTGGAGGAGAGTTGTGGCCAGCATCAGAAACAACACAGACGCCTATTGATCCACAAGGAAACCTGTCAGATCAAAGCACTTGCTGCCAGTCTCACAGATCTTCTGTCACCCACTGTCGTGGGGATGTCCGTATGTCTTGGTACGTCCGTGACAGTGTTTCTGAGGAAATTCTAGCCAAGACTGATATATCACATGGGCCTTTGGAAAAAGCGGAGCTGAATTCAAAATGGCACATTTCAAAATGGCTGCCAAAAACAGTTCCACCACCAAATAACGCAGCCTCTCTCCCAATGAATAGTTTCACATACAAGATTAGAAGGGTGTGTCCAAACTTTTGCCTCAAATTGTATATCTATCTAAAAATAATCAAAGAATGAACCAGCACCTCCAGGTGGATAGCAGGTGCAAGCTACCATGGCAATTATATGTGTAGAACTAGAAGTAGCAGCACTATATGCACTAAGACACACGTAAACGGTGAATATGTGAAAAAAGTAAAATGCATGACTGCTATACTTACTATTAGACAGAGTAGAAGCTCTTAGCGCATATTATTGATCAGCTATATGTCGGGCCCATCTACCAATCGACAAGGTGGCTTCTAACAGACGGGACCTACTCTAACACATGGTTGCATCCTACAAGATTCTGGGTCAAAGAGGCATCCAGCTATTGTGATATTCCTGATTAAAAGCACATATAGGGGAACAGGCATCCTCCTCTGTGAACCTAGCACGAACCCCCCCCCCCCCATCTGGTGCTTTTTTATATCACAATAGCTGGACGCTCCTTTGACCTAGAATCTTGTAGGATACAACCATGTGTTAGAGTAGGTCCCGTCTGTTAGAAGCCACCTTGTCGATTGGTAGATGGGCCCGACATATACAGTCATGTGAAAAAATTAGGACACCCTTTGAAAGCATGTGGTTTTTTGTAACATTTTTAATAAATGGTTATTTCATCTCCGTTTCAACAATACAGAGAGATTAAAGTAATCCAACTAAACAAAGAAAACTGAAGAAAAGTCTTTTCAAGATCTTCTGTAAATGTCATTCTACAAAAATGCCTATTCTAACTGAGGAAAAAGATAGGACACCCTCACATGTATTCCCTCTTAAATTGGCTCAGATCTCACACAGGTATATCACACCAGGTGCACATAATTAGTAGATCGTTACTCTGCATGTTGAATGAGGCTTGCCCTATTTAAACCTCAGACATTTAGTTTGGTGTGCTCCTGACTGTTGAAGTGAGAGTGAGCACCATGGTGAGAGCAAAAGAGCTGTCAGAGGACTTCAGAAAAAAGATTGTAGCAGCCTATGAGTCTGGGAAGGGATTTAAAAAGATCTCAAAAGATTTTGAAATCAGCCATTCCACTGTCCGGAAGATAGTCTACAAGTGGAGGGCTTTCAAAACAACTGCCAACATGCCCAGGACTGGTCGCCCCAGCAAGTTCACCCCAAGAGCAGACCGCAAGATGCTAAAAGAGGTATCCAAAAACCCTAAAGTGTCATCTCGAGAACTACAGCAGGCTCTGGCTACTGTTGATGTAGAAGTACATGCCTCTACAATCAGAAAGAGACTGTACAAGTTTAACTTGCATGGGAGGTGTGCAAGGAGGAAACCTTTGCTTTCCAAGAGAAACATCGAGGCCAGACTGACATTTGCCAGCGATAAAGTTGACAAAGACCAGGACTTCTGGAATAATGTTCTTTGGACAGATGAGTCCAAAATTGAATTATTTGGACACAACAGCAGAGGACATGTTTGGCGTAAACCAAACACAGCATTCCAAGAAAAGAACCTCATACCAACTGTGAAGCATGGAGGTGGAAGTGTCATGGTTTGGGGCTGCTTTGCTGCAGCAGGACCTGGTCAGCTCACCATCATAGAATCCACGATGAATTCTACTGTGTATCAGAAGGTGCTTGAAGAACATGTGAGACCATCAGTTAGAAAATTAAAGCTGAAGCGGAACTGGACCATGCAACATGACAATGACCCAAAACATACTAGTAAATCAACCAAAGATTGGCTGAAAAAGAAGAAATGGAGAGTCCTGGAATGGCCAAGTCAAAGTCCAGATTTGAATCCCATTGAGATGCTGTGGGGTGACTTGAAAAGGGCTGTACGTGCAAGAAACCCCTCAAACATCTCACAGCTGAAAAAGTTCTGCATTGAGGAGTGGGGTAAAATTTCCTCAGACCGATGTCGAAGACTGGTAGATGGCTACAAGAACCGTCTCACTGCAGTTATTTCAGCCAAAGGAGGTAACACTCGCTATTAGGGGCAAGGGTGTCCTATCTTTTTCCTCAGTTAGAATAGGCATTTTTGTAGAATGACATTTACAGAAGATCTTGAAAAGACTTTTCTTCAGTTTTCTTTGTTTAGTCGGATTACTTTAATCTCTCTGTATTGTTGAAACGGAGATGAAATAACCATTTATTAAAAATGTTACAAAAAACCACATGCTTTCAAAGGGTGTCCTAATTTTTTCACATGACTGTAGCTGATCAATAATATGCGCTAAGAGCTTCTACTCTGTCTAATAGTAAGTATAGCAGTCATGCATTTTACTTTTTTCACATATTCACCGTTTACTTGTGTCTTAGTGCATATAGTGCTGCTACTGCTATCTATCCTGAGGTCTACGGTTGTCACAATTAGGGATCGACCGATATTGATTTTTTTTAGAGCAGATACCGATAATCAGTGAACTTTCAGGCCGATAGTTGATAATTTTAACCGATATTTAATATATTATAATATATAATTATATTAGTTTGTAGTCACTTGAGGTGGTGGAAATTTGCATTTGGCGCTAGTATATTATAAATGTACGGTAAATTATAAATTAATAAAGCCCTTAGTTGGTAGTCAATTTATAATTTACATTTATAATATACTAGTACCAAATGCCAATTTCCACACCATCCCCCTCCCTTCTCACTGACTTTATTAACCCCTATCAGCCCTCAGATGAATAAAATAAAACAACTCCTCACCTCTCCTGCGCCACGGCTCCTCTTCCTCTCCGGGTCCGGTGTCGCGCTCCCCTGTGTTCTCCTGCCCGCGCTGCACTGTCATCTGACAGCGTGCAGCGTCAGGTCATAGTGTGCGCACTACGTCCTGGCACTGTACGGGGTCAGGACAGTGCTGCGCGGGTCCCATAAAAGAAGTCCAGGGAGGGTGAGTATCGAAAGCGCTAGTTGCGCTTCTTCCCTGCTCCCAGCACCCGATGCATACTAGTGAGCGCCTCCATAAGCGCTCACTAGTATTCGCTTTATGCACATTTCGGCAAAGTTAGATGCCGATAATGTGCAAAATCCTTAATATCGTCTGATAATATCGGTACTTCCGATAATCGGTCGATCCCTAGTCACAATATCAGAATTTGGACTTCGATTTCAATACCAAGTAAAGTATCATGGTATGAAATACCAAATCGATGTTTCAGAAAAAAACAATAATGGCAACATTGGGGTTAATGAGTCACCTTAACCCCAATTTTCCTCTATGCTGTAGGCTAGCCGCAGTCATCAGATAGGCCCCTTTCATACGAGTGAGTTTTCCGCGCGGGTGCAATGCGTGACGTGAACGCATAGCACCCGCACTGAATCCTGACCCATTCATTTCAATGGGTCTGTGTACATGAGCATTGTTTTTCACGCATCAGTTCTGCGTTGCGTGAAAATTCGCAGCATGTTCTATATTCTGCATTTTTCACGCAGCCCTGGCCCCATAGAAGTGAATGGGGCTTCAGTGAAAAACGCATTGCATCCGCAAGCAAGTGCGATGCGTTTTTCACTGATGGTTTCTAAGAGATGTTGTTTGTAAACCTTCCGTTTTTTTATCACGTCCGTGAAAAACGCATCAAAACGCATTGGACCCGCTCTGAAAAAACTGAACGCAATCGCAGACAAAACTGACTGAACTTGCTTGCAAAATAGTGCGAGTTTCACTGAAGCATCCGGACCTAATCCGTCACACTCGTGTGAAAGGGGCCATAGAAGCGGAGCCCTCCGCTCACACCAACTATTTTTTACCTTCCCTCCCTGAGTCAGGGATACGGTGGCCACTTTCATAACTCCAAAAAGGAGGACATCAACCCTCCCCACCCCCTAAAGGGAGGCCATCATACCTGGGACAATAAGCAATATACATCCTCATATAGAATACCCTTATATAATATCCATCATCGGAGGCCTTCCATCCTCTGCCAGTGGTCCACAGTGAGTCCTTTGGAAGGTGAATGCTGGACGGTGGCCCCACTAGCACTGCATGGATCTCTGCCAGCCCCATGAACTCCTTGTCACACCTGTCACCTGCTCGTGAGGTAATCTCTGCATAAAACTACAAAAAAAGCATCTGCATCGACTCCTCCATATGTTACTGGACAGGGCGATGACGTCATCACAGGTCCTTTATCCTATGAGCATCCGTGATTCCAATGAGCAGACAGCGCAGTCACTGACACTCCGATTCTCCACCCTCTAAGACTCTTACCCCTCAGAGTTTTCATTGGTGGCAGTGCCGGTGTAACATTATATTTCCCTACCTCGTGAGATTTCCCTACCCTCGTCACTTCCGGTCGCACCGGACAGGACGTGAGGAGGTGTGCCGCACCGCGCACAACGACGGGGTAGGGAAATTTCACAGCAGAGTGTGCATGCGCCGGGAGCCTCACCAGCAGTTAGGGAAGGAAAAATTACGGGCCAGTGCTTCTTCCCTACCCTAACTGCTAGCGAGGCTCCCGACGCATGCGCACTCTGCTGTGAAATTTCCCTATCCCGTAGTGGCGCATGCGCACTCTGCTGTGAAATTTCCCTACCCTGTTGTTGTGCGCCTGCGCGGCACACCTTCTCACGTCATGTCTGGTGCGACCGGAAGCGACGAGGGTAGGAAAATCTCACAAGGTAGGGAAATATAACGTTACACCGGCCACATCGCAGTGGGAAGGAAGTAGTACGCACTCCTTCCTTCTCCACTGCGTTGTGCGCACACCATGTTCTCTAATCAAAACTGCTGCGACTCTGCGCAATACCGGTGACAAGTATCAAAAAACTGTCAGTATTGAAACGGGCATCAAAGTATTAAATAGGTATCGATACCCAATGCAACCCTACTGAGGTCTATATATTTTTCATTGTATGGAACAGTGAAGTCTACTACGCTAGTCTACATTGCAAAAAAAGTATACTAATGCAGGCATGCTCAACCTGCGGCCCTCCAGCTGTTGCAAAACTACAACTCCCAGCATGCCCGAACAGCCTACAGCAGGGCATTGTGGGAGTTGTAGCTTTACAACAGCTGGAGGGCCGCAGGTTGAGCATGCCTGTACTAATGTATACCAAGCAGTGGAAGCCAAAAGGACACTACTTTGCTCTTTGTAGGGCGTAAGGAGTCTTAGGCTACATTCAGATCCGGAAGGATGTTGGCAGAGGCATAGCCGGATAATGCTGGGAAGCTCCGGATCCCTATTGACTACAATGGGATCTGTCCGCTTTCCAGCATAAACGCTGGCTTTCGGCCGGATGCCCATCAGACGGCATTGTAGTCTATGGGGGATCCAGTGCTTCCTGGCATTATCCTTCTATGCTCGATACGGTGAACTCCAACAAGCTATTCCTCTGCCTGAACAGCCTGCCGGATTTCACAACACTACTGTGAACGTAGCCTAATCTATATGTCTATATGCTTAGTTTATACACAAGGAGCCTGTCCTGGGGTATATGCCAAGGGTACAGCCATAATGTGATGTCACTCTTACATTTATGCCAGGAAATTAAAGGGGTCATCCAGGTTTTTGATATTTATGGCCTATCCTCAGATCAGCAGGGGTCTGACTCCTGGCACCCCCGTCGAGCAGCTGTTTGACGAGGCCGAAGTACTCATTGCATGCTGAGGTCTCTTCCTAGGCCAGTGATGTCACGTTCGTTGGTCACATGGTCTTGGCACAGCTCAGTCCCATTCAAGTGGAGGATAGGTCATCAATATTAAAAACCCTGGAAAATCCCTTTAAACGAAGCAGCTCAATCATACAATGTCATAGGGTATAGAAACGATACGGCTCATTGGAGTGCAGAATTAGGTTTAATAGTCATGCACGCACCATGATTCATACATTTCATAGCTTTTCATTTTATATTAAAATATTAAAAAGAGTAAAATAAATAATCTAGATTCCAGCAGCCCACAACATAAAAAGCACACGCAAATCTCCCTCCAGATGTGGCAGCAGATCAGTTCTGTATAAAAACCCGTCTCCGGTAGACTAGTCCAGCAGGAGAGTCCTCCAAGAACTCCACAAGAAGTGGTGGGGTTATGGGGAAATTAGAAGACATCTTTACGAGTCTATCTTAATGAAGACCTTGGGGCGAGAAAATACTTTAATGGCTTCCTCCATCTCGGACAGCTTCTTCTCCAGCTCAGTGCGTCGGTTCTGGATGCTGAAGTTGTCTGCTCGGACTGGAAGCCTCAGTAGCTCCTTCAGCAGCTGGTCCTGGGTCTGCTTGATTTTATTGAGCGTCTCCTGACGTTCAGGTTCTGGCATCATGGTGTGTCCCGGTGGGAGCGATGGGTCGGGAGCCTGCTTCTTACGTTCCTCTTGCTCTTTCCTCCATTGCTCTTTAAGGTCCAGGAGGTACTGAGGGACATGTCCTTTCTGCTTGGAGTCATACTCCTTCTGCTGTTGCTGCTTCTCCTGCAGGACCTCGTTTAGGTTTAGCAGGGAGCGGGATCGCCTCATCTGGGTCTTCTTCACATTTCTTGCATTGTGGGCTATGAAGTCAATGCTGGAACCCTGGATCTGCATCTCATGGCAGGCGGTGGTGGGCCTACTGGGCGCTGGTGAAAGGCATCTCTTAGGCGGTAGCCCTGCGCCACACCGGGTATGAGACTTTAGGAAGTTTGCCTGTACCGCCCTGGGAGGGAATGGCTGCTCCTGCAGTTTGGCTTTCACCTTGGACTCCACCTGTTCGTATTTGGGCGACTTCCACAAAGCTTTGATGGGTTTAGGAGCCCCCTGTACCTTCTCCATCTCCTTCTCTTTACACCGCTTCTGGATCTCCCTCATCCGCTGCACATTCTCTTTACCATGGTCTTTGTTTTTTTTGGGAGGGGGCGATGCTGTATGGAGAGAGATACCCTCCAGCTTCAGGAGAACACCCACTGTGCCACTCTGCCCCCTTTCCAAGATGTCCCTGGCATTGGGGCGTACTCTGGGTATGGGGCTGGCGGGCCTGGCACTGTAACAAGCTGGATATAAGGTGGGATCTGGATGCAACGGTCCTGACAGAAAGTCCAGCTTGACATCAGTCCCCTCCAGCCGACCCCGAGCTGAGGCCGGCCTTCTGTAGTAATCCGGGAACAGAGTGGGGTCGGGGGGGATCGGCCCGGATATTCTGGATGCGCCTTCACACATGTTGTCTCTAAACCCGGCTCTGTCCTTACCGATCCGTGCCGCTCATTACACCCTCGGCGCCGCCATCAAAACGGGACTGGCGCTTCCAGTTGACACGCCAAGCTTATCGCTTAGCAACGGCAACTTCCGCTTCCGCCGCCGAGGGCTTCTGGGAGTTGTAGTCATGAAGGCATAGCGATGACGCGTGCACTGCCTGAGAATTCAGCGCTGTATGAGGATTGTGTGAATGGCCTCTTATGAGGGACTTCCTGCATGTGATGACAAGATTAATATGTACTTATTTTCAAACCTTTTTATGGAGACTTGTCTATTTTAAAGGCAATGTGGGAGGGAATTACAGTGCATCTCTGGTGTGCTGCCTCTGTCAATAATATATACCCTGATATAATGAGGCCTTTACAGCAGTCAGTATTCTGAGGTTGCCACATTTTTCACCAAAAGTACGTCAGGGTTTACAAGGGAGGCTTTAAGGACCTGTCACCACTCCTGACATGACAGTTTTCCTCATGTAATAATTCTGGAGCATCTATTCTTATGGCTCTATGTTGTGTCATTCCTTTATTATTCCTTCTAGAAGTTATGAAAGAATTGCTAGCAGTCTGCAGTAAGGGTACAGAGGGGTGTTACCAGCTGGAGGTTGTGTCCCTGCACAGACTCACTCTATCCAATCAGTGCTGCCATTGTCAGACTGTGCAGGTATACCGCGGCCGTTTGCCTTCACCCCCCTGTGGGAGAATGGGGGGCTAGAGGAATTCTTTAAAATTACAGACTTTGGTTACTGGGCACGTAAGCGTATTAATAGGGTGTCGCACCTTTTTTATTTGGGCCATTTTAAATCATTTTCAGAATTTGGTTTTACAGACACACCATTAGACTTATTTATGTATACACGTTTAAAACACATATTTGAAGCCGCTAGGAATAGGGGCCGTATTCACCCAAGCGAGAATATTTTTTTTGATTATTGTGACGCCCAGAAGTATGAAAAAGCGAAGTTATCTAGATTATATGCTAAACTCCGAACAGCATTAGCAACTGTAACACATTTTAAAAGCCCAAGTAAGTGGGAGCAAGAGCTGAATTGTTCTCCACTGCAATGGTCCACTATTTATAGGAATGTGAGAAAGGCGACAGTTTCTAGTGCTCATAGACTAATCCAATTCAAGATCCTTCATCGACTGTACTATACCCCTAAAATTCAAGGAAAATTTCCCCAAAATAGGGCCCGGGATTGTTGCTGCCCTAAATGTGGATATGTTAATGCGGACTATGTCCATCTGATTTGGAGCTGCAGTAAATTAAAAAAATACTGGGATGAGGTTTTCTCTACCTTACAAAAGGAGTCCCTAACGAATTATAATCCGGGGATTCTGACAGTGATTTTGGGATATGACTCGCCTGAAATTGAAGCCTCACGTCAGGTTAGACGGCTTTGGATGGGTGGATTGATGGTGGCTAAGGCTATATTGGTCAAGTATTGGGGCTCTGTCTCCCCGCCCTCGATCAGGGAGTGGGCTTTATACCTTCAACAAATTAGAATTTATGAAGATATTGAAAGAAAGCGGAGAGTTACACGCATAACTACGAAGTGATATGCATGATATTTCAATTTTAATTCGGTGTGGACAACAGCCAATGGGGAGGGTGGGGTGGGATATATATATATATATATAATTTCTATTATCTTAGGTGTGAACTTAAGTTGACGCATATAATTAATCTATAATGATGGTATGATTGATATACTACTGTACGTCAATGTGTTCAATATTGTTTTATGTATTAATATTTTGACTTCTAAAATAAAAAATTATAAATTAAAAAAAAAAAGGTATACCGCGGCCGTCCCACCTGGTTACCTCCCCTCTGTACCCTTACTGAAAGGGATTCTGT
The DNA here is from genome assembly GCF_905171765.1 of Bufo bufo. Taxonomy (NCBI): domain Eukaryota; kingdom Metazoa; phylum Chordata; class Amphibia; order Anura; family Bufonidae; genus Bufo; species Bufo bufo. The sequence goes on along the minus strand of NC_053390.1, from coordinate 164,884,216 downwards.
CACCTCGTTTTAGCCTATAGAGCTGCGGACATGCACGGCTAGATCGCCGCTAGCATGTCCGCAATATACCTGTCCCATATCTCTGAGTGGTTTTATTGAGTGTAAAAAATGATTTTATATATAAGTAAATCAGCTTGGTAAGGAGCCCAAGGGGCTGCACTAACCATTCTGGAGCCCAGGACCGCCCTACTGTGAAGGAGCGCAGCATCGCCTGTAACCACGAATCTCCTCCTTGCTCACGAAGTCAGATCGCCATAATCTCGCTGTGCGTGATACCAGCACAGGGAAGGAACACTATGCCGGCACTGCGCATGCGCAAGCTCGTGCATGGCGAGATTACGGCGATCTGACTTCGTGAGCAAGGAGGAGATTCGTGGTTACAGGCGATGCTGGGCTCCTTCACAGTAGGGCGGTCCTGGGCTCCAGAATGGTTAGTGCAGCCTCTTGGGCTCCTTACCTTTACATATATATAAAATCATTTTTTAAACTCAATAAAACCACTCAGAGATATGGGACAGGTATATTGCGGACATGCTAGCGGTGATCTAGCCGTGCATGTCCGCAGCTCTATAGGGTAAAAAGAGGTGACAGAATCCCTTGAAGGCTAATAACAAGTCATTCATAACTTCTAGCAGGAATAATAAAGGAATTGCACAACATAGAGCCATAAGAATAGATGCTCCAGAATCATTATTACATGGGGAATGCATGTAGCTATTAACACAGGCATGTCAGGAGAGGTGACAGGTCTAGTGTTGAGCAAACTTGTGTTTTAAGTTCTGCATCCAAAGTTCGGGTTCGGGTTATCGAAGAATCCCGTTATGGATTCCGCTACCACGGACCATAACGGAATTATGAATCCATAACGGGATTCTTCGATAACCCGAACTTTGGACGCAGAACTTAAAACACAAGTTCACTCAAGACTAGACAGGTCCTCTTTAATTGGGGCCTTATATGAGAATTGTTATAGTGATGCATTCAGGTTAGTCGGGGCTGCTTTCACACAGTCAGTGTATCAGGCCGAAGTTGGTTTCTTATTTACATCATTTGTATTTTTTTATTGAAATTTATCACCAGTAATTAAATTTTTTTTTTGCAATGAGCTGTCCTAAAGGTAAAGCAGTAAAATACGAATGAAGAGCACAAAAATGGGCAGAAAAGTGGGCACAAAAAAAGGGTGATTTAAAGACTTAAATAAGTTCGGCCCAGTGATCTCGCACTGCCAACATAAAGAAGGCGATGCCCCGCATCAGATACAGTTGAGATTAGTTAGGCCCAAACAGGTTCTGGGCACAAGAACTGGCATCGAAATGGGCAAACTGACACTTTTCACTGATTTGAATAAGTAACGGGTGTTTTAAAGGGTTAAACAAATTTGGGTCACTGATCTCGCACCGCCATAATCTAGAGGGTGATGTCCCGCATCAGATACAGTTTGGATCAGCCTGGTCTGAATTCATTTAAAGTGTAACTGTCATTTTTTGTAATTTATATATAGTGGCGGACAGGCCCTCAATTTATGGGGTTATGGGAGAACTATTGAAGAAATAATGTTAATTTTTTTATTTATTTGATCAATAAACACTCCTAGATAGGGCCTCCTATCTAACTGCGTGTTGTTAACCATCTTATTGAAATACTATCTCCGATGCTATCTCTGACCTTGAAAGTTATTTTTGGGGAGATTATTTTTGGACAAATGGATTGATAATGATGTTCTGAATAAACGCACTGGTAACGCTATGTAAAACTATTGGAGATATGCAGCAATAACTAATAGTCCTTTTAACAATGGACTTATGCAGTGATGGTGGAAGGGATAGAAGTTACATCAATTGAATAATAATGATATAAAGTAACAATCCCAATGGGACTATCCAGGACTCCATGCCTGCTTTTATGGATGATTCCAACATGATAAATAGCCTGTTTGCGATAGGCCACTGAAGAAGGAGCAAGTCTATGCTCCGAAACATGTTTGGTGAAAGAGTATACCAGAATTCATTGATCTAAAACAATATCCACGGTCGAGCGCTTCTTAGAAGACTATAGCCACAATCACAGTTACCCGGTTCTATTCCCTGTCTATAGCTAGTGGAACGCCGGCAGCGCACTGAGAGAGCGAGCCCATAAACATCCTACGGGTGAGCAGAGGAGTCCGGAGAAACACGGAGGCGCCGCCAAGCCATGTGGGACACCAAGTGTGAATGACATCTGCTGTCGGAGGTTCCGAGTACAACTGGATACGGGTAAGTCTGTTCTCCCAAGTTGTGTGGGACGCCACACATAGAGACAGACAAACTGTGAGTAAATCAACTTTCCTATTTATGAAGTGAAAGGCTTCCTTGTATGTGGAGCAAGAAGGGAACTATTTAGCAATTTAAGTACAATTGAAGGATTCTCTTTAGGCCTCATGCATGCGGTCCGCAAAACGGATTTCCGTTGATCCGTGACCGTTTTTTCTTCCGTGTGTCTTCCTTGATTTTTTGGAGGATCCACGGACATGAAAAAAAAATCGTTTTGGTGTCCGCCTGGCCGTGCGGAGCCAAACGGATCCGTCCTGACTTACAATGCAAGTCAATGGGGACGGATCCGTTTGACGTTGACACAATATGGTGCAATTGCAAATGGATCCGTCCCCCATTGACTTTCAATGTAAAGTCAGGAGTCCCTATTAATATACCATCAGATCGGAGTTTTCTCCAATCCGATGGTATATTTTAACCATGGGAACGCCTCTATGTTAGAATATACCATCGGATTTGAGTTCGATCGTGAAACCCAGATCCGACAGTATATTCTAACACAGAGGCGTTCCCATGGTAATGGGGACGCTTCAGGTTAGAATATACTAAAAGAACTGTGTACATGAATGCCCCCTGCTGCCTGGCAGGTGCTGCCAGGCAGCAGGGGGCAGACCCCCCCTCCCCCCCTCCCTGTATTTAACTCATTGGTGGCCAGTGCGGCCGGCCCCCCCTCCCTCCCTTGTATTTAACACATTGGTGGCCAGTGCGGCCGCCCCCTCCCTCCCTTGTATTTAACACATTGGTGGCCAGTGCGGCCGGCCCACCCTCCCTCCCTTGTATTTAACACATTGGTGGCCAGTGCGGCCGGCCCCCCCTCCCTTGTATTTAACACATTGGTGGCCTGTGCGGCCGGCCCCCCCCTAATTAAAATGACCGACCCCCCATCATTGGTGGCATCGGAGAGTTCCGATCGGAGTCCCAGTTTAATCGCTGGGACTCCGATCGGTAACCATGGCAACCAGGACGCTACTGCAGTCCTGGCTGCCATGGTTACTTAGCAATTTTAGAAGCATTATACTTACCTGCGATGTCTGTGACCGGCCGGGCGCCCCTCCTACTGGTAAGTGAAAGGTCTGTGCTATAAGCAATGCAACCGCACAGACCTTTCACTTACCAGTAGGAGGAGCGCCTGGCAGGGGGGGAGGGAGGGGGGGTCGGCCGCACTGGCCACCAATGAGTTAAATACAGGGGAGGGAGGGGGGCCGCACTGGCCACCAATGAGCTAAATACAGGGGAGGGAGGGGGGGTCTGCCCCCTGCTGCCTGGCAGCACCTGCCAGGCAGCAGGGGGCAGTCATGTACACAGTTCTTTTTGTATATTCTAACCTGAAGCATCCCCATCACCATGGGAACGCCTCTGTGTTAGAATATACTGTCGGATCTGAGTTTTCACAAAGTGAAAAATCAGATCTAAAAAGCTTTTATGCAGACGGATCAGCGGATCCGTCTGTGTGAAAGTAGCCTACGGACAAGGATGACGGACGCGGATGGCAATCTTGTGTGCATCCGTGTTTTTTCACAGACCCATTGACTTGAATGGGTCCGTGAACCGTTGTCCGTCAAAAAAATAAGACAGGTCATATTTTTTTGACGGACAGGAAACACGGATCACGGATGCGGCTGCAAAACGGTGCATTTTCCGATTTTTCCACGGACCCATTTAAAGTCAATGGGTCCACGAAAAAAAACGGAAAACGGAACAACGGCCGCGGATGCACACATGAGGCCTTACTCTAGTAGTGATATAGCTACGGAAGAACTGCTGCAGCTTTACTTGGAAACTCCGCTGTCTGTTACCAATAGGTAATATTGGGGATCAAGTGACTGTATCTACTGCGGCTATATATTGTTTGCACTATATATTGCACCTACGTTATCATTGCTGCTATTATATTGCATCTACCGCACTTCTGTTACTTTTATAGCTATATTGCATTATTGTTGCTGCAACAACATTTTTTTATAATATTACAAAGGATTTTTAGAAGATACTCAATGAGATTATTTTATTTTATTGTATGTGTTTATTGATCAAATAAATTTTTTAAAAAGTAAAAAAAAACTAAAAATAATTTAAGATAATTTTTTCAATAGTTCTCCCATAACCCCATAAATTGAGTGCCTGTCCACCACTATATATTTATACAATTTCCTTTGACTAGGGTGATTCATTTCGGGCAAGAGCACCTGTTTCCATCAGTATCGGTAGTGAGACGCCTTTTTCTTAGTTTTCCATTTTTTTTTTTATTTGCTAGTTTATTAGAGCTAGGCATGTACACCCGAGTTAGGTCTCATGCACACAAACGTATTTTCTTTCCATATGCGTTTTTTTTTTTGCGGACCATATGCGGAACCATTCATTTCAATGGGTCCGCAAAAAAAACAGAAGTTGCTCCGTGTGCATTCCATTTCCGTATGTCCGTATTTATATTCCACAAAATAATAGAGCATGTCCTATTATTGTCCGCATTACGGACAAGGATAGGACTGAACTATCAGGGGACAGCTGTTCCATTCCGCAAAATACGGAATGCACACGGGCGTCATCCGTATTTTTTGCAGATCTGTTTTTTGCGGGTCCCAAATTACATACGGTCGTGTGCATGACGCCTAAGGCTGAGTTCACACTTTATTTATTTAATCAGTGATTGTGAGCCAAAACCAGGTGCGGGTCAAAAACACAGAATCGATACAGATCTTTCCCTTATACCTGATCTCCGTGTACCCTCCATTACTGGTTTTGGCTCACAATAACTGATGGAAATAACTGACCAAATAACTGAAAAAACAAAAATACAAATGATGTGAATAAGAAACCATCTTCATCCTCGTGGTCGGTGTTTTGGTCAGTGTTTGATCAGTGATTGTGAACCAAAACCAGATGCAGGTCAAAAACACAGAACAGGTGCAGATCTCTCCCTTATTTCTTATTTTTGCACATTCAGGGTTTGGGTTATCTAAGAATTCCATAATAGATTCCTTTGCCACGGACCATAACGGAATTCTATGACGTCATGCACCACGGAAGCTTATAAGAGGCATTCCGTCATAATAGAAGTCTATGCTGGCCATAGACTTCTATTTTGACGGAATGTCTCTTAAGCTTCTGTGGTGCATGCCGTCATAGAATTCCGTTGTGGTCCGTGGTAACGGAATCCATTACAGAATTTTTAGATAACCCGAAGGCTGAACATGCAAATCGCAAGTTTGCTCAACACTACTCACAATCACTGACAAAACACTGACATGTGAATGAGGCTTCAGTCTGGGGTTAGACAGTAGCCTTGGCTGTGACAAGTAACTATAGATTGCTGGAAAGTAACTAGATCCCATTATAGTCAATGTTGACCATGGTGAACGGCAGTATCCGGCTAGGCCTATGGATATGCCAGCTATTACACCTCTGGGACCCACACCTATTTCCAGAATGGCGCCCCCAAAGTGAACGAGGTTGCACGACGCAAGCATAGCTGCCCTCCATTCATTTCTGTGAGAGTGCTGAAAATAGAGGAGAATGGAAAGACGGCCATGCTTGCGCGTTGCACTCTCCATTCACTTCTATAGGAGTTCCGGAAATAGTCAAGTGTGCTTAATCTACAATTTTCGGAACTCCCTTAGAAGTAAATGGAGAGCAAGCTGTGCATGTGCGGTGCTCTCTCCTTGCCTGCATGATGTAGATTATATACGTTTTCTTCCGCACTGATTTTTGTGCAGAAAAAGACGCAGCATAATACAATACCAGTAAAGTGAATGAGATTTGCCAAACCTCATGTACACTTTGCATATTTTTTTACATGTGGATATTGACCGCTGTGCACATTTTTAAAATCTGTAGCATGTCATTTGTTTGTGCGATTCCACACCTTAGGTAGAGTGGTTTTCTTAATAAACTTCAATGGGGTTGTTATCATAAACAGAAAATCTGCACCAAAAACACAACAAATAGTGCGATGTATGTGCGTTTTTTTCATTTGGTTTAAGTGCAGATTTCCTGTGGATTTTCTGCATACAAATACGCAAGGTGTGCAGGTGGCCTAACAGTAGTTTGGCTAAACAGTAGCCTAAAACTTGAGCTAACACTGATTAAATAGAGCCAGTACCCTACATAAACTGCTCTGTATGGAGACCTACTGGATGTGCTCCATGGTATGGAGACAGCTCTGTACAGGGCTGGTTTCTTTAACCACCTCAGCTTCCCTAGCTTAAACACCCTGAAAGACCAGGCCACTTTTTACACTTCTGACCTACACTACTTTCACCGTTTATTGCTCGGTCATGCAACTTACCACCCAAATGAATTTTACCTCCTTTTCTTCTCATTAATAGAGCTTTCATTTGGTGGTATTTCATTGCTGCTGACATTTTTACTTTTTTTGTTATTAATCGAAATTTAACGATTTTTTTGCAAAAAAATGACATTTTTCACTTTCAGTTGTAAAATTTTGCAAAAAAAACGACATCCATATATAAATTTTGCTCTAAATTTATTGTTCTACATGTCTTTGATAAAAAAAAAATGTTTGGGTAAAAAAAAAATGGTTTGGGTAAAAGTTATAGCGTTTACAAACTATGGTACAAAAATGTGAATTTCCGCTTTTTGAAGCAGCTCTGACTTTCTGAGCACCTGTCATGTTTCCTGAGGTTCTACAATGCCCAGACAGTACAAACACCCCACAAATGACCCCATTTCGGAAAGTACACACCCTAAGGTATTCGCTGATGGGCATAGTGAGTTCATAGAACTTTTTATTTTTTGTCATAAGTTAGCGGAAAATGATGATTTTTTTTTTCTTTTTTTTTTTTCTTACAAAGTCTCATATTCCACTAACTTGTGACAAAAAATAAAAACTTCTATGAACTCACTATGCCCATCACGAAATACCTTGGGGTCTCTTCTTTCCAAAATGGGGTCACTTGTGGGGTGGTTATACTGCCCTGGCATTCTAGGGGCCCAAATGTGTGGTAAGGAGTTTGAAATCAAATTCTGTAAAAAATGACCTGTGAAATCCGAAAGGTGCTCTTTGGAATATGGGCCCCTTTGCCCACCTAGGCTGCAAAAAAGTGTCACACATCTGGTATCTCTGTATTCAGGAGAAGTTGAGGAATGTGTTTTGGGGTGTCTTTTTACATATACCCATGCTGGGTGAGATAAATATCTTGGTCAAATGCCAACTTTGTATAAAAAAATGGGAAAAGTTGTCTTTTGCCAAGATATTTCTCTCACCCAGCATGGGTATATGTAAAATGACACCCCAAAACACATTCCCCAACTTCTCCTGAGTACGGAGATACCAGATGTGTGACACTTTTTTTGCAGCCTAGGTGGGCAAAGGGGCCCATATTCCAAAGAGCACCTTTCGGATTTCACAGGTCATTTTTTACAGAATTTGATTTCAAACTCCTTACCACACATTTGGGCCCCTAGAATGCCAGGGCAGTATAACTACCCCACAAGTGACCCCATTTTGGAAAGAAAAGACCCCAAGGTATTCGCTGATGGGCATAGTGAGTTCATGGAAGTTTTTATTTTTTGTCACAAGTTAGTGGAATATGAGACTTTGTATGAAAAAAAAAAATAAAAAAAAAAATCAGCATTTTCCACTAACTTGTGACAAAAAATAAAAAATTCTAGGAACTCGCCATACCCCTCACGGAATACCTTGGGGTGTCTTCTTTCCAAAATGGGGTCACTTGTGGGGTAGTTATACTGCCCTGGCATTTTCCAGGGGCCCTAATGTGTGGTAAGTAGGTAAATGACCTGTGAAATCCTAAAGGTGCTCTTTGGAATATGGGCCCCTTTGCCCACCTAGGCTGCAAAAAAGTGTCACACATGTGGTATCGCCGTATTCAGGAGAAGTTGGGGAATGTGTTTTGGGGTGTCATTTTACATATACCCTTGCTGGGTGAGAGAAATATCTTGACAAAAGACAACTTTTCCCATTTTTTTATACAAAGTTGGCATTTGACCAAGATATTTCTCTCACCCAGCATGGGTATATGTAAAATGACACCCCAAAACACATTCCCCAACTTCTCCTGAGTACGGTGATACCAGATGTGTGACACTTTTTTGCAGCCTAGATGCGCAAAGGTGCCCAAATTCCTTTTAGGAGGGCATTTTTAGACATTTGGATACCAGACTTCTTCTCACGCTTTGGGGCCCCTAGAATGCCAGGGCAGTATAAATACCCCACATGTGACCCCATTTTGGAAAGAAGACACCCCAAGGTATTCAATGAGGGGCATGGCGAGTTCATAGAAATTTTTTTTTTTTGGCACAAGTTAGCGGAAATTGATATTTTTAATTTTTTTCTCACAAAGTCTCCCGTTCCGCTAACTTGGGACAAAAATTTCAATCTTTCATGGACTCAATATGCCCCTCACGGAATACCTGGGGGTGTCTTCTTTCCGAAATGGGGTCACATGTGGGGTATTTATACTGCCCTGGCATTCTAGGGGCCCTAAAGCGTGAGAAGAAGTCTGGAATATAAATGTCTAAAAATTTTTACGCATTTGGATTCCGTGAGGGGTATGGTGAGTTCATGTGAGATTTTATTTTTTGACACAAGTTAGTGGAATATGAGACTTTGTAAGAAAAAAAAATAATAATTCCGCTAACTTGGGCCAAAAAAATGTCTGAATGGAGCCTTACAGAGGGGTGATCAATGACAGGGGGGGTGATCAATGACAGGGGGGTGATCAATGACAGGGGGGTGATCAATGACAGGGGGGTGATCAGGGAGTCTATATGGGGTGATAACCACAGTCATTGATCATGCCCCTGTAAGGCTTCATTCAGACGACCGGATGCGTTTTGCGGATCCGATCCATCTATCAGGGCATCTGTAAAAATCATGCGGACATCTGAATGGAGCTTTACAGGGGGGTAATCAATGACAGGGGGGTGATCAGGGAGTCTATATGGGGTGATAACCACAGTCATTGATCATGCCCCTGTAAGGCTTCATTCAGACGTCCGGATGCGTTTTGCGGATCCGATCCATCTATCAGGGCATCCGTAAAAATCATGCGGACATCTGAATGGAGCTTTACAGGGGGGTAATCAATGACAGGGGGGTGATCAGGGAGTCTATATGGGGTGATCACCACAGTCATTGATCATGCCCCTGTAAGGCTTCATTCAGACGTCCGGATGCATTTTGCGGATCCGATCCATCTATCAGTGCATCCGTAAAAATCATGCGGACATCTGAATGGAGCTTTACAGGGGGGTAATCAATGACAGGGGGGTGATCAGGGAGTCTATATGGGGTGATAACCACAGTCATTGATCATGCCCCTGTAAGGCTTCATTCAGACGTCCGGATGCGTTTTGCGGATCCGATCCATCTATCAGTGCATCCGTAAAAATCATGCGGACATCTGAATGGAGCTTTACAGGGGGGTAATCAATGACAGGGGGGTGATCAGGGAGTCTATATGGGGTGATCACCACAGTCATTGATCATGCCCCTGTAAGGCTTCATTCAGACGTCCGGATGCGTTTTGCGGATCCGATCCATCTATCAGTGGATCCGTAAAAATCATGCGGACGTCTGAATGGAGCTTTACAGGGGGGTAATCAATGACAGGGGGGTAATCAATGACAGGGGGGTGATCAGGGAGTCTATATGGGGTGATCACCACAGTCATTGATCACGCCCCTGTAAGGCTTCATTCAGACGTCCGGATGCGTTTTGCGGATCCGATCCATCTATCAGTGGATCCGTAAAAATCATGCGGACGTCTGAATGGAGCTTTACAGGGGGTTGATCAATGACAGGGGGGTAATCAATGACAGGGGGGTGATCAGGGAGTCTATATGGGGTGATCAGGGGTGATCAGGGGCTAATAAGGGGTTAATAAGTGACCGGGGGGGGGTGTAGTGTAGTGTAGTGGTGCTTGGTGCTACTTTACTGAGCTACCTGTGTCCTCTGGTGGTCGATCCAAACAAAGGGGACCACCAGAGGACCAGGTAGCAGGTATATTAGACGCTGTTATCAAAACAGCGTCTAATATACCTGTTAGGGGTTAAAAAAAACACATCTCCAGCCTGCCAGCGAACGATCGCCGCTGGCAGGCTGGAGATCAACTCTCTTACCTTCCGTTCCTGTGAGCGCGCGCGCCTGTGTGCGCGCGTTCACAGGAAATCTCGCGTCTCGCGAGAGGACGCGCCGGCGCGTCCACTCGGAATGAATCAACCACCTCCAGGACGCGTCTGTGCGTACAGCGGTCCGGAGGTGGTTAAAGGGCTTCTACCACCAGAAATACTGTTATGTAGCTGACTGACATTAGCGATGCGCTAATGTCAGCACTACATAACAGTATGTTTCTGACATTTGTCCCTGCAGCCGTTTTTGTAAAAAAAGCACTTTTATTATATGCTAATGAGCCTCTAGGTGCTATGTGGGCGTAAAATCAGCACCTAGAGGCTCCGTCTACTCAGCGCTTCCCGCCCCGCTCCTCTTGATTGATGCCACGGTCCATCGCATCGTTGACGAAATCCCGCGCCTGCGCCGTTCACTTCTGTCTTCAGCGCAGGTGCAGTGAGTGAAGGCCGCTCTCCTGATGCCGGCTTCCTCACTGTGACGTAGTCGGCGCAGGCGCAGTGAGGAATCCGGCACCAGGAGCGCATCATTCATTCACTGCGCCTGCGCCGAATACAATAGTGAGCGGCGCAGGCGCGGGATTTTGTCAACGATGCGGTGGACCGTGAAATCAATCAAGAGGAGCGGGTCGGGCAGAACAGGGGACCTGGGCGGGATAAAGCGTGAGTGGACGGAGCCTCTAGGTGCGGATTTTACGCTCACATAGCACCTAGAGGCTCATTAGCATATAATAAAAGTGCTTTTTTTACAAAAAAGGCTGCAGGGACAAATGTTAGTAGTGCTGACATTAGCGCATCGCTAATGTCAGTCAGCTACATAACAGTATTTCTGGTGGTAGAAGCCATTTATGGAGAGCCAGTAATCTGCCTAAGCTGCATCCAAGGCATGGTACTCATACAGCCAGTATCCGACTCCTTACTGACGAGGGGCATGCATCTTGAAATAGCTGTCTATGGATGGATATTTGGCATGGCTATTTTCCCTTGTCATGTCCCAAGCCTTGTTAAAAAGTCAGATTTTGACTTATAGGGAGCTACTTCCACAAGATGGTGCTAGTGAGATGGTTCTCTTTCCTCTCTAATGGCAGTAACACACACCGACTATCGAGCAGTGTAAAATCTGTCTGTATGTCACACCCCACCCCTATAACATTGGAAAGGGCACCAGAATAGTGCTGCAATATAGCGCTCCTAAAATGTCCATTTCATGCCATGAAGGGAGATTTTGAATTGTCTCATCTTATTCACAATTTTCGGGTAGGAAAAGTAATAAGATTTATTCTTCACTAAAGCTCTTGACCACTCTGGAAATCCTGAACCATGTAAATGATATGAAGGATGTATAGGTCATATGTGCGGTTGGAAAGCTGTTTCAAAGACTTACACCTGTTTGTTTTTTTACCTTTCTATCCGCACATAGGGTTGATTATTGTCTTGATTCATGGCTGCCCTCACATGGCCATGAATGGAACATGTGTTGCAAATGAATTTGAGAAATAAGATTTTTGACATTTTCATAGTCTCTGGCTGGAATTACTTGAGAGGAAGAATTTATATGCTCAGAAAGTCGTACACGGTAGTGTCAATGAATGCTTTAAAACAAGTAAGGGTACTTTCACACTAGTGTTTTTCTTTTCCGGCATAGAGTTCCGGCCTAGGGGCTCAATACCGGAAAAGAACTGATCAGTTTTATCCCCATGCATTCTGAATGGAGAGCAATCCGTTCAGGATGCATCAGGATGTCTTCAGTTCAGTCTTTTTGACTTTCAGGACAGAGATAATACCGCAGCATGCTGCGGTTTTATCTTCGGCCAAAAAGACTGAATACTTGCCTGAATGCCGGATCCGGCATTTTTTTCCATAGGAATGTATTAGTGCCGGATCCAGCATTCAAAATACCGGATCCGTTTCTTTGGATGACAAACGGAGAGACGGATCCGTTCTTGCAATGCATTTGTAAGGCGGATCCGCATCCAGATCCGCCTACAAATGCTTTCCATTTGCATGCAGATTGACGCGACAGAACTGCTTGCCGGATTACTCTGCCACAAGTGTGAAAGTACCCTAATAACTAAACACCATGTATTTAGGACATGCAACACAAAAAATATGTGTGACTTGTCTACAACTTCTTGTGATTTAGCTGTAAAAACACAGTCAAGTTGCAGGCAAGTGGAGTGTCACAAGTTACGCAACTTACATTGAATCCTGTGGAGTAAAAGTCGCACAAGACATGCAACACAGAATCCAGCATGCCTGGATTTTTTGTGACTGACGCTTCGCAACACCAGATGAAATGTCGTACAACATGACGCCGTGTAGACATATCCTAATTCTGTTGCAAGTTTAGATTTTGTTACTAGGTTGGTTACAAGCTAGTGTGGCATGGTGACTGGTAAAGTACTGGACAGGGTGTATATCTCACCCAGAATGCTCAGATGGGCGAGGTAAAAGCATCCAGGAAAGCTGGGTGGTTTTAGCAAAGTGTAGTTTGCAGAGGCATTTTTCTTTACAGTGTTTTATGACCCTGGATTTTTATGGAATGGCATATTGGTGTTGGTAGTGAGACGTGCCATTCCCTCCCCACTCCAGTACAATTTCCCCTAGTCTGAAGCAAACCCAGATGTACAATTTCCCCTAACATGAAGCAAACCCAGATGTAGATGCTGGGCTCATTAATGTGGGGATAAATACAGTGCCGAAAGACAAATTTAGTGTCAGTGCCTGGAAGCTGTATGAGGATAGCCTGATCCCCCTGTTTGTATCAATGTACCTAGGTGAGGCAAACTTCTATATAGGTATTTAGTGCCCAAATGGGTGAGGTATTTTGTTTATGTTCTTTGATGCCACTGTGTCAGTTTGGACCAAAATAAAGCATTGCCACGGAATCCAGTGAAATCTGTCATCACAGACCCCGCTAGTATTATATGTATGCAGTGCACTGCCTCGACTGTTGTTCATGGAAGATTACTAGTAATATATATCCTGAATATTATTTTTATCCTGGTCTCCTACAATCCTTTCCATTCCCAACACATTTCTAAAAATGTAAGGCTGGACACAGGCATACAATAGCTGTCACCTGACTCCACCATAAACATAAACCAAACGTGCGTGTTTATTTCAGTCATAAAAAGGAAATGGCCATTGTACAGAATGGCATCCCTCGGATGGCCTTTAACCACCTAACAGTTTTGCCCTTGCTCTGCTCGAGCTATGAGAAAAGCACTTAATGGCTGAGCACGAGCAGAACTTGGGCATCAGGGTAAGGGGTGGGGGGGCTGGTTTAGCAGCTCATATTTTGGGATTTGTAGCAGCTAGAGATATATGTCTTGTTTGAGTGCTGGCATTCCACAGCATTTTTGTCACTGCCTGCCCTGTGAGAGGTCTGAGAAGATCGGATAGACTTGCAGCACATGAGTCTATCTGACAGGTCTTTCTGTGTTTCCTTTCTGTTTGTTGTTGTGGACTGGATCCCACCTCTCCACAGGTTATGCTCGCTAGCTGTTTAAGAGGCTCTATTGAAGTCCGTCTCTTACTGCTGACTTTGTGGTTAATATTTTCCTTCTGGAGTTCTATACTGGTTGTTTGTGGATCCTCTACTTCCCGCTCAGCTCAAGCTAAGTCCTCCTGTTTTCTCCTTTTGTGCGTGTGTTGCTGCTAGGTGTCAGGGAGACGCTGGTCCCTTCACTGTGGAAGGTACTGGCTGTTTCATTCCCCTCTCCCTAAGTTAGGGTTAGCTACAGTGTCAGCAGGGCTTAGGTTCCAGCGCATGAGTTCTTTCACCATCAGGACTTGCTCATACTGTCAGCTGTCAGGGAGAGGCCCAGGGATTGTTAGGAGGTTACCATTCCCTCCTCCCTAGCTTTGGGGCCTAGTCTGTTTACCTGTTGTTTGTTTTCTTGGTGTTCCTCTTATCTCCACTTGCCATGACAATTTCATGCACCACATTCGGATATATAGCTGTTAGAAACTGAGCTGAGAGTGAAATATGTGAAACCAGCTTTTACTTTTACTTTCAGCTGCATTCATTGTGATCCCGATCTCTAATAGCTATATCTTCCGATGTAGTGGAGATAATGCTGTGATTCGGGTAGCTGGTGAGCTAATAGGCTGCAGGAGAAAAGAACAAATGTATAAAAAAAATATATAAATTTGGCATGATCATATTTATTCTATGGGTCAGTACAAAGTTGTCACTTTATTTATACTACACAGTGAACGCCATAAATAAATTCAACAAAAAAATAATTTTTTATCTTTCCCCAAAAAATAAAATAAAAAGTTATATAATATATGTACCCCAAAATGAATCCGAAAAAAAACTACAACTCCTGCAAAAAATAAAATAAATTTTGAATAAAAAAAAAAGTTATGACCGCTGGACCAGAGGCGGAAAATGTTACTAGTCCTTAAAGGGCATCTGTCAGCAGATTTGCACCTATGAAACTGGCTGACCTGTTACATGTGTGCTTGGCAGCTGAAGGCATCTGTGTTGGTCTCATGTTCATATGTGCCCGGATTGCTAAGAAAAATTATGTCTGCAAATGCCGCCCTCTGCACTTGGATTGACAGGGCCAGGTGTGATGATGTTTTCACTGCCTGGTCCTGTCAATCAAATGGCAGAGGGTGCAGCAGTTGCAGAGAGAGCTGAGCCTCTAGGTGTAACGTCAACATTGCTACCAGAGGCTCATTTGCATATATTAAAGCATCATATTTTGCATATTAATATGGAACCAACACAGATGCCTTCAGCTGCCAGGCGCAAATGTAACAGGTGCACATAAGGCAATTAAATGTCACTAAGGGGTTAAAAATAGAATTGTGTCCCCTAAGGCTAGTTTCACATCTCTTCCAGACACAAAACCGCAGTGGTTTCTGTCCAGCCAATTCTCTGCATTTCTGCCAGGTAGCGGCTGGATCTCCATCGGACTCCATTATTGTTAATGGGACCAGTGGGCATTCCGGTTGCATCTGGCAGAGCCGAATCTGTAACAGCCTGCAGGAATTTCTGTTGCAAATGTGAAACTTAGCCTAAGGCCTCGTTCACATCCCCGTTTCTCCTTTCTGTTCTCCAGCTCCGTTGAGGAGCAGGAGAACGGAAAGGATGGATTCTGCAGATAACTGAGACCTAACTGAGCGTAACGGAGCCTAAAGACCCCATAGACTATAATGGGGTCCGTTCAGTGTCCGCTTAGAACATGATTTTTGAGCGGAGACGAAAGTTCCCCCCCCCCCATAAACCCCCATTTTCTAATTCCACTCCATTTGGAATTTCTTTCCAGCATCATAAGCAATATTAAATAGTGCTATTGGAAAATACAACTTGTCCCGCAAAAAATAAGCCCTCATAAGGCTATGTAAACTGAAAAATAATAAGTTATAGCTCTGGGAAGGCTGGGAATAAAAATTAAAATGCAAAAAAAAGAATAGCGCAAGGTCCTCTAGGGGTTAAGTAAATGCAGCCCATGATGCTAATGTGATAAAGAAAGAACTGCTGTCAAAAATGAACTTGGTGTAATTAACAATGTCCACAGTGAATACTACCATACTGTGTGAGCGAATGAAATTATGGATTTAGCGCTTACATCTCTGGCAGGGCAGTTGAGGTAATGCGTTAGCAAGCGGATACAGAAAATATTTTTTCCTTAATTTTATTGGTTTGACACAGTAGGGTTCTTGAATCAGTGCACAATAAATTTCCAGCAGCAGCCACACTAGTTTCCTTCCAACCGGGTCTAAGTAGCCTTCATGATCTCACTTTGGGTAAGGCTCTCGCATGGGCTTTCCCACTCTTGTAGATACAGTGCTGCCCATAATTATTCATACCCCTGGCAAATTTTGACTTAAAGTTACTTTTATTCAACCAGCAAGTAATTTTTTGACGGGAAATGACATAGGTGTCTCCCAAAAGATAATAAGACGATGTACAAGAGGCATTATTGTGGGAAAAAAACATTTCTCAGCTTTTATTTACATTTAAGCAAACAGTGTCCAGTCCAAAATTATTCATACCCTTCTCATTAATCAATAGAAAAGCCTTTATTGGCTATTACAGCAATCAAACGCTTACTATAATTGCAGACCAGCTTTTTGCATGTCTCCACAGGTATTTTTGCCCATTCATCTTTAGCAATGAGCTCCAAATCTTTCAGGTTGGAGGGTGTTCTTGCCATCACCCTGATCTTTAGCTCCCTCCACAGATTCTTAATTGGATTCAAGTCTGGACTCTGGCTGGGCCACTCCAAAACATTAATGTTGTTGTCTGCTAACCATTTCTTCACCACTTTTGCTGTGTGTTTTGGGTCATTGTCATGCTGAAATGTCCACTGGTGCCCAAGGTCAAGTTTCTCTGCAGACTGCCTGATGTCGTTGAGAATCCTCATGTATTGCTCTTTTTTCATGGTGCCGTTTAATGTGATTAGGTTCCCTGGTCCATTGGCTGAAAAACACTCCCAAAGCATTAGGTTCCCACCACCATGTTTGACAGGGGGATGGTGTTCTTTGGGTTGAAGGCTTCTCCTTTTTTACGCCAAATGAAGGAAACATCATTGTGACCAAACAATTCAATTTTTGTTTCATCTGACCATAACACAGAAGACCAGAAGTCGTCTTCTTTGTCCAGATGAGCTTTTGCAAAGGCCAAGCAAGCTTTCGTGTGCCTTATCTGGAGAAGTGGCGTCCTCCTTGGTCTGCATTGTGCAGTGTCCGTTGGATTGTTTGCCTTGAGACATTGCCACCAGCAGAGCCCAGATTCACCAGGATGGCCTTGGTGGTGATCCTTGGATTCTTTTTCACCTCTCTAACTATCCTCCTGGCCAGCACAGGTGTCACTTTTGGCATTAGACTACGTACTCGGAGATTTTCCACAGTGCGGAACATCTTGTATTTTTTGCTCAAATGTAGATAAAAGCTGAGAAATTGTTTTTTTTCCACAATAATGCCTCTTGTACATCATCTTATTATCTTTTGGGAGACACCTATGTCATTTCCCGTCAAAAAATTACTTGCTGGTTGAATAAAAGTAACTTTAAGTCAAAATTTGCCAGGGGTATGAATAATTATGGGCAGCACTGTAAGTGATTCTCTAGCTAGCAATCTGCAGAAAATCCTGTCTACATTCTATGGGGTCTTTGAGCAACCTAGCCATAACACATCTGCCACGCCCGCTTCTTCCCTTCTGCAACTTCGCCAGGGCAGTCTCATTGTTGGGCAGTATGCCATCCAGTTCCACTCATTAACTTCTGAACTGGCCGGGAACAATAAAGGTTTAGTGGCAGCCTTCTGGGAGTTTTTTCTGGTCATATTAAGGATGAATTAGCAGGTTGTGATATTCCATCCACTCTAGATAACCTGATTTCTCTGGCTACTCGCATCGACCTCTGATTCAGGGAACATGGTAAGGAGGTAGGACGTGATAGGAGAGTTCCAATGCTGGCAACAACTTTCCAGAGAGCCTTGCTATCGGCTCCTTTACCACCATCTCCTGAACCCATGCAACGTTCTAATAATCAATAGTCTATTAATCTGAGGAGTATCTATGCATGTACTGTGGAGCCACGGGTCACTACGTCAGGTCCTGCATCCTCAAGACGGGAAACTGCAGCACCTAGGGTTGATCTGACAGACGACTCTGGGTGAAGACAATTTCTTTCCGAAATTGTCTCTAGCTGTGTTACTGATGTGTGGTGAGATGTGGTTTACTGTGGTGGCCTTTCTGCAATCTAGCTCAGTAGGAAACTTCCTGCACCTGGCCTCGCTAACCTATTACCACATCTCCACTAAGCATTTGGAGAGATACTTAGTGGTGACATCTATCAATGGGTTGGCATTCCCAGAGCCACCTGGTATATTACCAAGCACATGGAGTCAGAATTCTTCACACAGAGATTTATTTCTACATCCTGCCAGTGTCTACAAACCTCTCCTACTGGGACCACTGTGGCTCCGTCTGCAATGTCCTATCATTCCCTGGAATACAGGGCAGATGCAATTCTGGAGGCGATGCTAATTGCCATTTTCATTGCTTGACTGCTGTATGTCCGCCTAAAGATCCCCAGAGCTTACTGGGTTTACCTTCTGTAACGGATCCCCTTCCGTTAATGGACGCTTCCTAGCTTGCGCCGAGGACCACAAGCACCGCACTGGACACCACAAGCACTGCAGACTCCACAACCGCCGTAGCTTAACTGGAGCCGCGCCGTCTTCCTGCCACCCTCAATGAACCTCCAGCATTCAGGACAGTGTGGGAAAGATCTCTCCTCCAGGGAATATGCAGAGCATAGCAATCCCCAGCGTGATACAGCAATTCCCTCCAATAACAAGACAAGGCTGCGTTTTGAAGGGTTAGAAAAACATGAACTAAACTGAACTCTTTATTGACGGCTACCCGCCCGTATTTATGCAGGTCCCCACAATGCATCATGGTTTCCTCCTCTCTGCTCTGGAGACACCCGAAGAGCAATTCAATTATCTCTCAGAACAAAGGGAAATCACCAATACACATGTGGGAACAACAGGAGAGGAATCACCACCCAAATACACAAAATCCTACCTTCTGTCTGGGATATAATTATGGATTAACATAACTATCACAGACAGTAAAAATACAGTTTTTAAACATACACTGTAACTTTAAAACCATACATTCCATCTCCATAAAAATTACATATTTAAACTCAGCATACATCAAACATAAACACTTCCAAAAATCACACAAATCCCTCCAGCGGATCAAAAGTTAAGTGGAAGTCCTTTATGACCGACCGCAAGCACAATTTCCTGCCCAAAACAGTTCCATAGATTTGGGCTGTGCGGTCGGTCAATTTCATGCAGAAAAACGACTAAGTCCCATCTTCGAACGGGGCTTAGTCTCTGGAGCTGAAAGTTCAGTATGGAAGAAGGTGTTCGTGTATTTGCGCATCCGATTTTAGTTCCACAGAATCTTTAGTATACACCGCTGACCGCGTTCGGTCCTATTACCAGTCCAGACATGCGGCATAGTTCTGTTACACTGTTCTTGAAGGGTAATATGTCCCGGGGCCATAGTCGTAGGGCAGGAGGCTAGCCATAAGTTTTCTATAATGCCCAGTGGCAAATGGCAGTTTGTCACACCTTCCTCCTATGCATCCTAAATGGATGACTTTAACAAAAAGGAGGTGCCACCACATCGGCCATATAGCTGGATGTAGCTTTGCCAGTGCTTTACTCACTGCTCCCTGGTCCCCCTCTCTGGGAACCCGCACTGCACTGTCTCCTCCTTACATTGTACAGTGTCAGAACGTAGGCAACACTATGACCTGGCACTGTGCAAAATCAGGTCACAGGCAGCATGGGCTCCAGTTGCAAGAATGAAGTGAAGCGGGATCAATGTGGCACCTTGAGCAGATGAGGAGAGGTGAGTAATATTTTTTATATTTTTGTCTGGTCTGAGGTCTGCATTAAGGGAACTTGGGGGTGGCAACATATTGTCTCTCTTAAGTATAATCGAGAGGCACAAAAGGGCGCTAGTCAGTTAAGCCCTTTTTGTACCGTCTTAACTGTATGCCAACTGTATGCCAAATTTTAGTCCAGACTTTATAAACTAACTATCAGGGTATCTAGGGAATACAGCGGGGATCTAATAGCGCTTACTCTTTTTTCTGGGACAGGATTTCAGCAAATATGGAAAAATAATGTGCCCAAAAGTGCACATATGTTTTACACGCTTCATACTGAGAAGAGCTCATATAGCGCTATTTACATATTTAACTAAGTCAATAAACCTCAAAGTAAAAAATTATATTCACTACTGTTTGCCTCTTATTATAGGGGGCGATGTGTACTGGTATAACTGAGGAGCTATATATTGGTATAACTGAGGAGTTGTGTACTGGTATAACTGGGACGATGTGTACTGGTATAATTGGGAAGATGTGTACTGGTATAACTGGGGCAACATGTACTGGTATAACTGGAGCATCGTGTACTAGTATAACTGGGATGATGTGTACTTGTATAACTGGAGTTTATAAATTAGAATTTTGGGTCTGATCTGGGCTTTGTATAAAGTTGGGGGCTGATTTGGGCTCTGTATAAATTTGGGGGCTGATCTGAAGTCTGTATTCATTTTAGGGTTCGATCTAGAGGTCTTTATTAATTTTGAGGTCTAGAGGTCTGTTAATTTTGGGGTCTCGTCTAGAGGTCTGTGTTAAATTTGTGAACTGTATTAATTTTGATGTCTCTCTGGTCGATTTTGGGGTCTAGTCTGCAGGTCTATTAATTTTGGGGGTTTGTCTAGGAAGCTGTATTAATTTTGGCGTCTGTCTGGGGGTTTTACATTTGCCTAGTCTGTCTAGGGTACCAAAATACCTTTTTTATTCTTTAACCCCCTTCCTTGCCATTTAGCAAATTTTAGTTAACCTCCAACGACCTCTTAAGGCTGAATTAGGTTTTTCTATTTTATTTCTTTTTGTACCGTCTTAAAATGCCCCTTCCAGGCGTTAGCTCTAAGTGTATGGCAATTATGAAAACTATTACAAACATGTGCTTTTTTAGTTTTTTCCACTTGCGGTGCATTTGTCAAAAGTCATATACGATCTCTGTCACAGGGTGTACAACTGCAACTAGGCCCAGAGAGGAAGGGGGCTTTTTCAGATCTCCAGACACTTGAACTGTATCCTCTTTGGTTACTTTAGACCTGTGACATACTACTATTACTATAAGTACCTTGACAAAAATGATAGTTCTTCCCCAGCATCTGTATTTAAAGAGGACCTTTCATGGGTCCAGACTTTATAAACTAACTATCAGGGTATCTAGGGAATACAGTGGGGATCTAATAGCGCTTACTCTTTTTTCTGGGCGCCGCTCTGTTTGCCCTCTGTGGCTCCGATTAAATTGTCCCGCCCTGTATGCTAATTTTCACATCGGTACAGGAGGAGGAGACTTCCCTGTTTCTCAATGGGCGTCTTCATCTCCCTGGCTGTGAGCTATCCAATCGCAGTGGAGAGCGTCACAGCCAGTGAGAAAAAAACCCTCACATTCTCCCTGGCTGTGACGCTCTCTGCTGCGATTGGACAGCGCTTTTTCTGGACCCATGAAAGGTCCTCTTTAATGCAAAATACCTCGATATGGATACCTAAAAAATCTTTAAGGGTTTAGATGCACTTATAAGAGAATTGTTATGGGGAGGGAACCCAGGATAACAGTAAATACATTAAGGATGTCTTGTGATAAAGGTGGGTGTAGCTGGCTAGCTAAGACCTGTCCTAGGTTGCTAATGTAGCTTGTGTGTTTATACAGCTAGACCTGCCAATAACTGTAATACAATTCCTATGTTTTTGTGTTAAAGACAAAAGCAGAGTTATTTACAGTGACTTCTTGTTTGAATGTCATGTAATAGTTATATTTTGTGTTCACAGAAGCAGAAAAGATAATATGCTTTTACGATTCATTATATAATGTAAGGTATGCTCAATGACACAGCAGAAACAACAGAAAGCATGGAGTTAAACTGTTGTTGCTGGGCAGGAGTCTTGACCAATCACAGCCATCCTCACACACAGCAGGAGTTTTGACTAATCACAGCCAGCCTCACACACTGCTTGTGTGGGAAATTCCCCTAGCAGCAGCTGCTAGAATCATAACACCAGAGGAGAGGAGCTGAACAGACATTCACTCCACTAAGAGCTGTGTTTTATGGAAGCAGAGAGGCCAATATAGGTATTTAGAACGGTTATAATGTTCCTATTGTTAGTATTGTGATTAGAACTGTATACTGAACCCCTTATTTATGTTTACTTACAGTTCCACCATACAAATAACAACCATACAATCCAAACAAATTGCATACAAATGCGAACTGCTCATACCAGATCATAAGCAATTGTATAGAGCAAACTGCAAACCAAGTAGAGCAAGTGAACTATTGGTTAACCTCAGATATACCTCTCAGAGAGATCATAAAGTGCTTAAATAACTTAAAGGGCAAGTACAGATACTCAAGAGAGAAATATATCCATCATTTTATGTTGAATGACAATATTGAACAGTTGAACCACCATCTTATGCATGCCGCCATTTTATTAATCTTTATTTAACACGTGTTAAGTACGCTCGGCGAAAGCGGAAGCGGCAGTGTTATATATGAAGAAAAGTTGAAGTTAAAAAAGAAGTTATTTCAAGCATTTGGTGTGCTCTTTTTTTTTTATCAATTGTCTTTTTATTGACGATTTTTACAAGAATAAACATGTGCATACATACAAGAGAACATGACTTTGGTGCACATTATTCCTGATATAAAGATATAACTGAAGTCATTTGAACAACAAAGGAAAGATTAGCACACATCATATTTTTTTATGTGTGTATATCTCTTATACTGAATAATTTTGAGAAAGTACACTTATGGTGATCATGGATATACTAAAAGCCTATAGGCTAATAAAGTAACAAACTTTCTATTTTTCGCTTTAACTATGCAAAGCTATATAAAATTTACTATAAGAAGGATTCAGACATACAAAGGGGAATAACAAGACTTGACACATTAGGGTTAGGATGGGTAAGGTATAGACTTATTCAATTTGAGACTTCAAATATCGCGTCCCATTGCTTCCAAACCTGGTCAAACTTATCAACCGAGGCAAGCAATGTAGCCGACATATGTTCGAGGCGTCTAACTTCTAATATACTATTTATGAGCTCAACCCGTGATGGGCAATCTACTCTTTTCCAGAATCTTGCCAACAAACGTCTAGCCGCAGTCAGGACGTATAACATTAGTTTTAATAAATGTTTCTTCAAAGGTACGTGTGGAACATTTAATAAATATATATAAGGGTCTAAGGGAAATCTTATTTCAAATAAGCTGTATAGAATTTCCTGTACCATACTCCAGAATGGATTTAAAATCTGGCATTCCCAAAAGATATGGATATGCGACCCCACCTCCACGTTACATCTCCAGCAACGATCTGAAATATCAGGGTTAAACTTATGTAATAACTGAGGGGTGTGGTACCAAAACATCATTATTTTGTAAGTATTTTCCCTATGAATAGCACACGTTGATGTCAACGCAGCTCTTTGCCAAATTTTCCTCCACTCATCTACTGAAATGGAACGGTGCAAGAGCGATTCCCACTTAGACATATATGAGTGGCGTACAGCCGCTGGGGAGGCCGGGGAGGAGAGGAGCACATATATTTCAGATATAAGACCTTTAGTAGACTCTGAAAGTTTACATGTCCTTTCAAAAGACGTGGGGACAGATATCTGTTTTGAGTGAAATAGTGTAGTGAACAAATGCTGGATCTGTAAGTATTGATACTCAGTGACTTCCGTAAGTGACCTAGATCTTCTAAGCTCATCTAGTGAAAGTAATTGTAACGTTCTATAGTCGATCATATCTGCAAACCTAAATATCTTCCTGGAAAACCAAGGTTTAAAAAAGGAGACCTGCAATCCAGCATCGAAAAGTGGTGTAAACAGAAAAGATGTCATGGAGGATTTCTCAGAAACCAGGGAAAAACGGTGTTTACAATGCTGCCATATTCTGTATGTATGTAACATTGGTCCCAGTAACTCTGGCAATTGACTGTGTGGAATTGGAGACCATAACAAAGAGTTAGGATGTATAGGAGCAATCCACAATTTTTCAATTTCCATCCACCTAGAATAGGCATAAAGTTTAGACCATGCTGGAATCCGTCTAAGATGTGTGGCCCAATAATATTTGGTAATGTCTGGAACCGCCAACCCCCCTTGAGATTTCAGGGCCATAAGGGTACTACTAGCTATCCTATGTCTCTTCCCATTCCATATGAATTTAAATATACCCGCCTGTAATGCTCGTAATTCTGTCCTTGTTACATGTACCGGGAGGGTCTCAAATAGGTAGAGTAATTTTGGCAGAATGGACATCTTAACTGCCGCTATGCGGCCAAACATGGATATGGGAAGAGACATCCATTTAGTCATTAGACATCTAAGCTCTCGAAAAAGGGCGGGGAAATTATGGGAGTATGTAGAAGAATATGTCGCTGCTAAATTTACACCTAAATAACGCAGGGCAGCATCCTGCCAACGAAAACGGTAGTTGGATCGTAACGTGGTTAATACATCTACTGGTAAGTTTAAGGGGAGGGCTTCTGTTTTCGAGGAATTAATCTTATATCCAGAAAGCCGACTATACAGTGTTAATAAGTTAAATAAGTTGGGCAGAGTAATATGTAGGTCTGATAAGGTAAGCAAAACATCATCTGCAAATAATGATATCTTATATTCCACTTGGTTAACCAGGATTCCATGAATATCTGGGTGGGATCTAATTGCTGCGGCTAGGGGTTCAATGCAAAGCACAAACAGGAGAGGGGAGAGCGGACATCCCTGTCTGGTGCCGTTTTTAATCGGGAAAGGAGCTGAATTTGCATGTGGTAATTTAATTGTCGCTGTAGGGTGGCTATATAACGAGTGGAGGGCTGAGATAAAGGGACCAGAGAATCCAAAGGCCCGCAGGGTGGAAAACATAAACGGCCAGCTTAAGCGATCAAACGCTTTTTCAGCGTCCAAACTCAGTAGTAGTGCCTGTTGATGTTTCCTGTTGGCAATGTCTATCAGATTAATAAGTCTTCTCGTGTTATCCCCGCCCTGCCGGCCCCTCACAAAGCCAACCTGATCTGAGTGTATCAATCGCGGGAGCCAATATGCCAATCTATCCGCCAATATCTTGGTGAATATTTTTAAATCAGAATTTAGAAGAGCAATAGGGCGGTAATTTGCGCAATCTAGGGGATCTCTTCCCGGCTTTGGAATGAGAGTTATATGGGAATGGAGCATGGTCTCTGGTATAGCTGAACCTTGTAGAAATGAATTAAAAAGTGTACATAAATGAGGTGTGAGGAGTGACGAGAAGGTCTTATAATAAGAATAGGGTAACCCATCTGGCCCAGGCGACTTGCCATTAGGTAATTGGGAGACTACACCTTGGATCTCCTCAGCTGTGATCTGAGCATTAAGTGCAGACCCTGCTTCTGGCGATAATTTGGGTATATTACTTTGAGCCAAAAAAGAGTCAAATAGTGCTTGGCGGTCGACTGGGTCAGAGGGTGTCTGTGGTGTAAGGGAATATAAGGAAGCATAATATTGCTGAAATTGGTCAAGTATCGTTTTAGGGTCATATATCATATCTCCATTGCTCTTTCTCAGAGACATTGGAGTAGTAGTCGCAGTTGACTCCCGCAGTTGACGGGCTAAAATAGTGTGTGATTTATTCCCCCACATATAAAACCGTTGGCGTGAGTACAATAGGAGTTTTTCAAAAGCCATTTCACGTAAACGGGCACGGAGAAGTACTATACGTCGTAATAAGTGACAGGAGCGATGAGTCCCTAACCGGGTTTCTAACTGTTTTAATTGGGCAAGGGTGTTATTGTATCAGAGATTGTAATCCCTCTTCAATCTAGTGCTAACACTAATACATTTACCTCTGAAAACGGCCTTATGTGCCTCCCACAATATAGCTATAGATGGGGCCGAGGGTTGGTTAAAGGTAAAATACTCTTCCAAGGAACTACCCAGCTCCTGTCTGGTCGGTAATTTAGTTAATAAGGACTCATTAAGTCGCCAGTGGCATATCCTAGGATGAGCTTTCTTTGGGTTAAACGTGACCGAAATTGGCGCGTGATCTGACCACGTGATATTTCCTAATTCAGCATCTGTCAGCATCCTAAGGGCAGGTGTATTCCCAAAGAAATAATCTATACGAGTATGAGTCCTGTGAGGGTGGGAATAAAACGAATAAGTTCTAGCCGAAGGGTTATTGACCCTCCACAGATCATACAAGGCATATTGCCTAATGAGCTTTCTAAAGAGACGTGATAATTTTCGCTGAGCTCTAGACGGTGGCACTTCTCCGAGGGTCAATCTATCCCAATACTCTGAAAAGGCGACATTAAAATCTCCGCCTACAACAAGCGCTGCCGGTAAATATTTTTCCAATTCTCGAAAAACCTTCTTCAGGAACGAAATCTGGTTTGAATTTGGGGCATAAATATTGCATAAAATAAGTGGGGCACCATGGAGAGAGGCCTTAAGTATTACATATCTACCATGATCATCAATTTGTGCAGATTCCACTTGCACCGGACATGTATTAGATAAAAGGATAGCGACTCCAGCAGTTTTTGTATTAGCACTAGCTGCATATATTCGTGGAAAGGATCTGGCCGCAAATTTGAAGGAGCCCTCTCTGTCAAAATGTGTCTCCTGCAGGAAAACCACGTCTGCTCTATGAGATTTACACTCAGTGAGGGCTAGACGTCGCTTTGCGTTAGAGTTGAGTCCTTTAACGTTCAAGGAAATGCACTTAATCATGGGTGTATGTGGTGTAATAGTACTTGCCAATGACCAGAGATGTATCCCCTAACGAACACCCGTCTCCATATACTGAAGTTTGTCTCGGTATACCAGCAATAAGAAACCTAAGAGGAAGAAACATAAGGGAAAAGGGGAAGACAAAGGACAACATATACGACAAAGAACATGATATACAATTCTGAACAATGGATGTGATCACCCAGTCAAGACTCAATATAACGTGAGCAAAAATGAAAAGTAAAGCCCACGTCTGTCCCGCCTCAAGATCTAGAGTGAGGGAAAGAGAGAGGGCAACAAATAGAGTCCTGTTGGTAGGGACCTGACTGGACGCCATAACAGGCGAAGCCAGAATGGTAACTCAGAGAATATCTGAAACAAGAAAGATCAAATAAAAGAGAAAAAATGCAGTGAAAACAATTACATCAATTGTAAGAGCTGCTGCTCAAAAAAAATAGTTATCTGAAGGCCTCAAAGGGATTCAATCCCTCAAATATAAACTTTCAAGGAGGCGCGTCACGTGGGGGAGATCCATATGCTCCCGGTTGGGATGGGGGTCGGTTTCTTTTCCGCTGGACTGTGTGCCATGATGGACCTGGAGCTGGAGGAGGGTCTGGGATTTCCCAATTATCCAGGGTCGGAGTGTTAAGGCCCAAAGAGGAACAAAAACGGGATAAGTCCGCGTGGGTGCGTAATACAGAGGTCTTGCCATTCTTCGTAGCAATCAAGGCAAAGGGGAAGCCCCAACGATATGGGATTTTGAGGTCCTTCAAACATGCTAATAGAGGTTGAAGGCTTCTCCTTTTCTGTAAGGTCAGCCAAGATAAGTCCTGGTATAGATGTACACTTGAATCTTTAAAAGAAATCGTACGTAAAGTACGCGCCTTGGCCATAATGGATTCTTTCAGGCGGAAGTCATGCAGGCAACAAATCACATCTCGTGGTTGTGACGTTGTATTTTTCGGCCTAAGCGCTCTGTGGGCCCTATCAAGTTTGATGGCTAGTGGTGCTTGGGGCGCCAAAATCAGATTAAACAGTTCGTTCAATATAATGTCCAAATCCTCATCAGATTCCGATTCTAGCAGACCCCTAACCCGTATATTATTACGGCGTCCTCTGTTGTCTAAATCCTCTAGATGATTAGTATTTTCTTTAATAGCTTGGGATTGAGTGGCTATAATAGACTGTAATTTGGACACATACCTTCTGGTGTCATCATGCTCCGTTTCAATCTGATCTACTCGGGCAGAGACTTGTTGAAAGTCCACTCTCAGTGAAGAAATTTCAGCTTTAAAGGCATCATGCACCCCTGCTACCATTACTTTAAAATCCTCTTTTGTAGGCATCTGCTGTATTGCTTGTTGTAGGGATTTCATATCCTGAGAGGCACAAGGGGGCTCATCCCTATTTTCATCCCCAGATACTGAGCGTTGGCTCCATATATTTGTTTCCTCAGGTGGGTATAAAGTGGCAGAAGCTGTGTCTGCTTCCACTTCAGGGCTGTCTCCCCACTCACGGCGGCGTGCTGGTGTAGCCGCAGGCTGTTTAGCCTGTTTAAGCGCCATTTTAGGCGGCATGCTAATGTGCGTATCCTGGGATCCCTGTAGCCAGCCAGGGAACTCTAGGCCTAGGTCTGGAGTGCTTGTGGACCGCTCCGGTAAAAATTCCGTAGCTAAGGGGGAAAGAGAGGGTTCCCCTGCTATCTTACTGTTGCGCTCACCTGCTGTGGCTGAGGATTCGGCGGCCGTCGGCACTGTAATGGCGCCTGTTGCTGACCGTTGGAGAGGGCCTCTCTGAGAGGACGGAAGCTGGGAGCCGCGAGTGAGGTAAGTGTCCAGTGTTCTTTCCCCTCGGGAGGACGGTTGGGTAAAGGGCTTCTTCAGGGGTAACTTTTTCCCCATGTGACACGCCGCTGTAAGCTGAATCGGCCTGTTTTAGTAGCAAGAGCAGCGGAGCTCAGGGATCACGCTGCCATCTCTGTAGACGTCCAGGCCACGCCCCCTTGGTGTGCTCTTTAAACCTACTGTTTCCATAGAACGGCGCTAGAGGAATTACAGAGTAATAGACAGTTTGGTTAGACTAAAAGGTCAGAGATATTAAAATTCTTCTAATGCGACAGCGCAAAAGGCACTTCATAGTGCTGCGCCTGCCACAGTGAGATGAATTTGCTATATTTTTTTTCTCAGCTGCACAGTTATCACAGATAGAGTGTGATGATATGTTTGTAGAATGGATTAAACCATTTCCCCAGATGAAGTGTTTTTCATTTAATTTAATCATTAACGCACTTCAATCACAAGTTTTGTTGAGGAAAGAGTTTGATAAGTCTTGCACAAGTAGGATGCTGCAAAAGTTTTGGGGGATACATGTTTTTTTCATGTTTACTCCCTTCTGGCATAACTCTCGTTTTCCTGAGGATTTACCACAAGCCAAGTGATTTTGGCATGGAGTTTTATTTATCTCACAGTGGTTAAAAAATTACAAGCCTTACAGCCGGTTCAGACCTGAGCGTTTTACAGCGCGTTCCTACGCGCTGTAAAACGCTCAACAAGGAGAAACCAATGCTTACCTATCGGCATTGTTCTCACCTGGGCGTTTTACAGCGCGTACGATCGCGCTGTAAAACGCCCGACGCCCCAAGAAGTTCAGGAGCTTCTTTGGGGCGTAGTGTCGCGCGTTCCCGTACATAGACTTCCGGGAACGCGCGACACTATACGCTCTGTATGCGCGATTGTAAACGCCCGTACAATCGCGCATACAGAGCGTACATTCAGTACGCTCTGGTGTGAACCCAGCGTAAGTCTTTTAAGCAGATGAAGTGAGAGTATGGTGCAGATGATAAGGCCTTCCAATTGTACTTACAGGTACAATATGCTCTTAGAGTACAGCTTAACGCTCTGGTTTTCAAATTAGAACATCATGGGTTATTTAAGGGTCTTACTCAGCTCTAAAACTAGGAAAAAAACTACTAGCTAAATTATACTCTCAGCTGAGTGAGATAAATATATTTTAAAAAGATGAGTATTATATAGAGCTATTGTTATGCAAGCGGGTGTGGACCCACTGCGCCACTGACTGGCTATTCTCTGGAGGGGCGTGACTAAGCAACTACCTGGTCTTTACTAGAGCTTCTGATGGAGAGGATAGGCGTGGGCCATTAGTGTAGTTGCCAGGTGCCACTGCAGAGCAGTCCCCAAGTCAGTGGCAGCTGACCAGGGGATCAGAGATACCGGTGAAAGCACCAAGGGGAAGTACGTGGTCAGGGCAGGCAGAGATCTAGCAAGGTCCGTAAACGAAGTCCAAGGTCAGAGGCAAGTGGCAAGCAAGCAAGGTCCGTAAACAAAGTCAGAGGCAGGCGGCAAACAGGCAAAATACGATAATTCCAAAAGCAGGATCCGTTACACAGCAAAGCAGAACTTGAAAAACACCTTCACACTTGGAACTAGGCAAGCTAGTGACCATGAGTTGCTGTGGTAGTAAGCGCCTTTAAATACTTCCTGCAATCAAGCCATAGGCTGGTGAGACAGAGGGCGTGTACATGCTGCCTCACAAGTGAGGAGAGACACACCCATACAAGCCCTAACAACAGTATAGGTCTCCAGCTGGAAGTAATCTCTGGCATGGAGCACAGAGGCAGCATGGACCGCTGGGCTAACGGCTCTGATGAAAAATGTCTGTCTCATTATATCAGGAGTTATGGACAAATGCTTTGAAATTAATTTACCAAAAGTGTAACTGTTACTTTTAGATTTTCACATTATATAATGTATACTACACATCGAAAAGGTTAAATAGATTTGATCTAATGAAGGAGAAGTCTGCCCTAGGTGTAAGGCTAAGTTCACACGAACGTGTGTGATCCGTGTGAATTCCGCATCATGGATGCGGACCCATTCACTTCAATGGGTCCGCAAATCCGGAATCGCGGAACAGCCGCACAGGACGGGACCCCTTTGAAGCACTACGGAGTGCTTCCGTGGGGTTACGTCCCGTACTTCCGTTCCGCAAAAAGATAGAACAAGTCCTATCTTTTAGCGGAACGGCCTGATCGCGGACCCATTAAAGTGAATGGGTCCGCGATCCGATGCGGCTGACCAACGGCCGGCGATCGTGCATTGCGGCCTGCTATTTGCGGGCCGCAGCACAGGCACGGGTCACACACGTTCGTGTGAACTCGGCCTAAGATTGTTGATACAGATCTGGTTCATATGATTTGGCGGTGTCCCAATCTTCATGTTTATTGGTATGCCATTATTCTGACGATAAGAATTTTCATATTGCAATTCCTTTTGACCCGATAAACATCATAGTTGGTAATAACAACGGCATAATTGTGAAATAAGGCAACGTACTTGGGGGATTGAAAGCTGTATATGTTGCGAAGAGAAAAATCACCAAAACATTTGAAAAATAATCTGTCTTTTGAGGTTTGGCGCACTGCAATGAACCTACTCTGTATCTCTGAGAAGGTCTACTATAAGAACCATGGGGAATCATCAACGTTTCACTTACTTTTGATTAAGTGGATGGAGACTTCTTTTGAATTTACTTGGCCTCCTCTCCAGGTGTCGGCGGGGGGTCGTGGAAATGGGATTGAGGATATTTTTTTTTTATTGTATTGGCATTGTACTACTGATGTTGCTTATTTTTGTTTTGGCATGTATGGTCTTTATTTAATATCATGATTAGGGATGAGCGAACCCGAACTGTATAGTTCAGGTTCGTACCGAATTTTGGGGTGTTCGTGACTTGGACCCGAACATTTACGTAAAAGTCTGGGTTCGGTGTTCGGTGCTTTCTTGGCGCTTTTTGAAAGGCTGCAAAGCAGCCAATCAACAAGCGTCATACTACTTGCCCCAAGAGGCCATCACAGCCATGCCTACTATTGGCATGGCTGTGATTGGCTAGTGCAGCATGTGACCCAGCCCCTATTTAAGCTGGAGTCACATAGCGCCGCACGTCACTCTGCTCTGATCAGTGTAGGGATAGGATGCAGCTGCTGCTATTAGGGCCAGATTAGCAGGGATTTACTCATCAAAAACACCTAATGAAGTTATCGATCTACAGCTGTGTATCATTCAACTTCTGCTAGTTAATTGCTCATTGTTTTTATGCTGCCCAGAGTGTTTTTCTGTCACTTTTTTCTGGGGTGATCGGCGGCCATTTTGTGTCTTGTGGTGCGCAGCACAAGCTGCCACCAAGTCCATTTAACCATCAATAGTGTGTTGTTGTTTTTTGCTATATCCTACATCAGGGGCTTGGCTGTGCTTGCTATTTTATTGAGGGGTGAAATACAATTGCCAAAATAGCAATACCCTAAATCTGGTGTTCCAGCTGTGGCTGGACAAGTTTTCTAGTGTCCGTCAAAGCACAGTTTTTGTTCTGGGTTGAAATTCAATTCCCAAAATAGCAATTCCCTAAATCAGTGGTTTCTGCTGTAGCAGGCCAAGTTTAAATCTATCCATAAAAGGGTATATTACATTGAAGGTGCAAATTCAAGTGCTGATAGGGTCATCCTCAATAACTTCACACGCTACCGTGCATCTCCAAGTGTAATTCTGTCCGTAAAGGGATACCTGTCATCTAGGGCCTAAATACTAGGCCTACAATTTATATTCAGCTAAATCTGTGGTTACTGCTGTGCCTGTGTTAGTGTAATACGGTACCTAAATAGATAGCCAAACTGTCTGAGCCTCAACTTATGTAGCAGTCTCTTATGCTGTTTGAAGACTCTGCTGGCAGGGTTTCCCAAGGGCATCCACCTAGCCCTTCCCCAGCGGTGGAAGACATAGAATGCACTGACGCACAACCACTTATGTTTTCTGATTATGAGGACATGGGAATACCACCTCAGCACGTCTCTGATGATGATGAAACACAGGTGCCAACTGCTGCGTCTTTCTGCAGTGTGCAGACTGAACAGGAGGTCAGGGAGGAAGACTGGGTGGAAGACGATGCTGGGGACGATGAGGTCCTAGACCCCACATGGAATGAAGGTCGTGCCACTGACTTTCAGAGTTCGGAGGAAGAGGCAGTGGTGAGACCGAGCCAACAGCGTAGCAAAAGAGGGAGCAGTGGGCAAAATCAGAACACCCGCCGCCAAGAGAGTTCGCCTGCTACTGGCCACCGCCACCTGGGACCGAGCACCCCAAAGGCAGCTTCAAGGAGTTCCCTGGCGTGGCAGTTCTTCAAACAATGTGCTGACGACAAGACCCGAGTGGTTTGCACGCTGTGCCATCAGAGCCTGAAGCGAGGCATTAACGTTCCGAACCTTAGCACAACCTGCATGACCAGGCATCTGCATGCAAAGCATGAACTGCAGTGGAGTAAACACCTTAAAAACAAGGAACACACTCAGGCTCCCCCTGCTACCTCTTCTGCTGCTGCCTCGGCCTCTTCCTCCGCCTCTGGAGGAACGTTGGCACCTGCCGCCCAGCAAACAGAGGATGTACCACCAACACCACCACCTCCGTCACCAAGCATCTCCACCATGTCACACGGCAGCGTTCAGCTCTCCATCTCACAAACATTTGAGAGAAAGCGTAAATTCCCACCTAGCCACCCTCGATCCCTGGCCCTGAATGCCAGCATTTCTAAACTACTGGCCTATGAAATACTCTCATTCAGGCTGGTGGACACAGACAGCTTCAAACTGTCTCACAGTATGTAGCTTGCTGTCCCACAGTATGTTGTTCCCAGCCGCCACTACTTCTCCAAGAGAGCCGAGCCTTCCCTGCACAAGCAAGTATCCGATAAAATCAAGTGTGCACTGCGCAACGCCATCTGTGGCAAGGTCCACCTAA
Organism: Bufo bufo; assembly: GCF_905171765.1. Lineage (NCBI taxonomy): Eukaryota > Metazoa > Chordata > Amphibia > Anura > Bufonidae > Bufo > Bufo bufo. The sequence goes on along the minus strand of NC_053390.1, from coordinate 164,850,642 downwards.
CCACAGATACGGGGACCAGTAAGCATGGCCAGGGACGCTATATCTCCCTAACTGCACACTGGGTAAATGTAGTGGCGGCTGGGCCCCAGGCGGAGAGCTCTTTGGCGCACGTCCTTCCGCCGCCAAGGATCGCAGGGCAACATTCTTTGCCTCCTCCTCCTACTCGGCTTCCTCCTCCTCTTCTTCCACCTGCGCATCCAGTCAGCCACACACCTTCACCACCAACTTCAGCACAGCCCGGGGTAAACGTCAGCAGGCCATTCTGAAACTCATATGTTTGGGGGACAGGCCCCACACCGCGCAGGAGTTGTGGCGGGTTATTGAACAACAGACCGATGAGTGGTTGCTGCCGGTGAGCCTCAAGCCCGGCCTGGTGGTGTGCGATAATGGGCGAAATCTCGTCGCAGCTCTGGGACTAGCTAGTTTGACGCACATCCCTTGCCTGGCGCATGTGCTGAATTTGGTGGTGCAGAAGTTCATTCACAACTACCCCGACATGTCAGAGCTGCTGCATAAAGTGCGGGCCGTCTGTGCGCGCTTCCGGCGTTCACATCCTGCCGCTGCTCGCCTGTCTGCGCTACAGCGTAACTTCGGCCTTCCCGCTCACCGCCTCATATGCGACGTGCCCACCAGGTGGAACTCCACCTTGCACATGCTGGACAGACTGTGCGAGCAGCAGCAGGCCATAGTGGAGTTTCAGCTGCAGCTTGCACAGGTCAGTCGCACTGCGGAACAGCACCACTTCACCACCAATAACTGGGCCTCCATGCGAGACCTGTGTGCCCTGTTGCGCTGTCGCCGTTATCAGCATTACAATACCACTTCTATGTCTCCATGAAAAAACTCTTAGAGCGATGATGGAGGAGGAGGTGGCCCAGGTGGAGGAGGAGGAAGAGGGGTCATTTTTAGCACTTTCAGGCCAGTCTCTTAGAAGTGACTCAGAGGGAGGTTTTTTGCAACAGCAGAGGCCAGGTACAAATGTGGCCAGACAGGGCCCACTACTGGAGGACGAGGAGGATGAGGAGGAGGAGGATGAAGCATGTTTACAGCGGGGTGGCACCCAACGCAGCTCGGGCCCATCACTGGTGCGTGGCTGGGGGGAAACGCAGGACGATGACGATACGCCTCCCACAGAGGACAGCTTGTCCTTACCTCTTGGCAGCCTGGCACACATGAGCGACTACATGCTGCAGTGCCTGCGCAACGACAGCAGAGTTGCCCACATTTTAACGTGTGCGGACTACTGGGTTGCCACCCTGCTGGATCCCCGGTACAAAAACAATGTGCCCACCCTACTTCCTGCACTGGAGCGTGATAGGAAGATGCGCAAGTACAAGCGCACGTTGGTAGACGCGCTAATGGGAGCATTCCCAAATGTCACAGGGGAACAAGTGGAAGCCCAAGGCGAAGGCAGAGGAGGAGCAAGAGGTCGCCAACGCAGCTGTGTCACGGCCAGCTCCTCTGAGGGCAGGGTTAGCATGGCAGAGATGTGGAAAAGTTTTGTCACCACGCCACAGCTAACTGCACCACCACCTGATACGGAACGTGTTAGCAGGAGGCAGCATTTCACTAACATGGTGGAACAGTACGTGTGCACACCCCTCCACGTACTGACTGATGGTTCGGCCCCATTCAACTTCTGGGTCTCCAAATTGTCCACGTGGCCAGAGCTAGCCTTTTATGCCTTGGAGGTGCTAGCCTGCCCGGCGGCCAGCGTTTTGTCTGAACGTGTATTCAGCACGGCAGGGGGTGTCATTACAGACAAACGCAGCCGCCTGTCTACAGCCAATGTGGACAAGCTGACGTTCATAAAAATTAACCAGGCATGGATCCCACAGGACCTTTCCATCCCTTGTGCAGATTAGACATTTATAACTACATCCCCTTAACAATATATTCTTGTACTCCAGGGCACTTCATTCAATCCTCTTTTTTTAATTTTACCATTATATTGCGGGGCAACCCAAAGTTGAATGAACCTCTCCTCCGTCTGGGTGCCGGGGCCTAAATATCTGACAGTGGCCTGTTCCAGTGGTGCGTGACATGAAGCCTGATTCTCTGCTATGGGACCTCTCTCCTCTGTCTGGGTGCCGGGGCCTAAATATCTGAGAGTGGCCTGTTCCAGTGGTGGGTGACATGCAGCCTGATTCTCTGCTATGGGACCTCTCTCCTCTGTCTGGGTGCCGGGGCCTAAATATCTGACAGTGGCCTGTTCCAGTGGTGGGTGACATGAAGCCTGATTCTCTGCAATGGGACCTCTCTCCTCTGTCTGGGTGCCGGGGCCTAAATATCTGACAGTGGCCTGTTACAGTGGTGGGTGACATGAAGCCTGATTCTCTGCTATGGGACCTCTCTCCTCTGTCTGGGTGCCAGGGCCTAAATATCTGACAGTGGCCTGTTACAGTGGTGGCTACAGTGGTGGGTGACATGAAGCCTGATTCTCTGCTATGGGACCTCTCTCCTCTGTCTGGGTGCCGGGGCCTAAATATCTGACAGTGGCCTGTTCCAGTGGTGGGTGACATAAAGCCTGATTCTCTGCAATGGGACCTCTCTCCTCTGTCTGGGTGTCGGGGCCTAAATATCTGACAGTGGCCTGTTACAGTGGTGTGTGACATGAAGCCTGATTCTCTGCTATGGGACCTCTCTCATCTGTCTGGGTGCCCGGGCCTAAATATCTGACAGTGGCCTGTTCCAGTGGTGGGTGACATGAACCCTGATTCTCTGCTATGGGACCTCTCTCCAATTGATATTGGTTAATTTTTATTTATTTTATTTTTATTTTTATTAGTTTCCCTATCCACATTTGTTTGCAGGGGATTTACTTACATTTTGCTGCCTTTTGCAGCCCTCTAGCCCTTTCCTGGGCTATTTTACAGCCTTTTTAGTGACTTCAATGGGGTTCGGGTTTGGGGCAAAGTTCAAGTCGAGTTCAGATCGGCCGAATTTCTCGAACCTGAACATCCAGGTGTTTGCTCAACTCTAATCATTATATTATGATACTATATTGTCTATATTTGTTTCTACATTATAACATGATGTTTATTTATTGTTTTATTTTATTATTATTTTATGTTATAAACATTATATAAGATCTGATAACAAAGTATAAATATGGTGATACAGAGAGAGCGGGTATATCGCAACATGTGTATATGAAACAAGCGGTAACCCATAGTCCGGTCCAAGTTTTAGTAATGACATCAGCTCTATATAAAGAGCAATTTGTCCCTCATCCCACATTATAGCTTTACCACTGAGGAAGAAACTGTTTAAGTTTCAAAGCGCGTCTGATAATAACGCACAAGAAGTAAGCTGCGGTATTTGAAAGACAGATCTTCATTGCCTGCCAGAAGAAGCATATGTACCTTGCGAATTAGATAAGCAGCAGAATCTGGCGTCCCGAGGCATGCGCTAACCAAAGTGCCCGCACAAGCGCAGGGACGGACTGCAAGTCTTAGCGATCCCAGAGCAATAGAGGGGAAATCAAGCAGTATATACGGACAAAGCCACGTATGTATCAAATTATACATTGGCAGTAGCAGACCGTGTGATAAGGCAGGCATACCAAGGTACCGGTAAGAATTGCGATCGCACAATATACCCTGTTGAACTATATAATTAGTACGCCCCATACCAGTACTAACAGACAAGCGTACCATGGAAATGTAAGGAGATCGAACTTTCAATACTAACCTGGAACTGTATTAGTAGCACGCCACATACGAACATAAAATATAGAAAGATACTTAACCGCAGCATGTGAATTGAGTTTAAGTTCCAAAGTTTGCGTGAGCTTCGCAATTGGAACTGTAAGAGGGACTGTGACTATAATGAATTATAAATCCTAATATATCACAATATTTTTTTTTTACATTTTAATGTGTTTTTTCTATATGAATTGTATCTTTTATATTTTTTAGAATTTTTCTGTATATATTCTATTTGCATATGAAATGTATAGGGAAAAAATGTTATATTAATTACTTGAGAGCCAGCCATTGGTTGAATTACACATTGTCACGGCTAGATGGTTGTAGCAGGCCGTGCTCTATTCTGGTGAGCTCTCCATATATAATGTATGCAAAAAAAATAATCTTTATCTAACCTCATTAACCTGTTGGGGACATACCCGTATTTTTCACCCTATAAGACGCACCTAAGTTTTTGAGGAGGAAAATAAGAAAAAAAAATTTTTTAACCAAAAGGTGTGCTTTTGGTGTGTTTGAACTAATGGCGGTCTGTGCATGACACTATTATGGGGGATCTGTGGATGATGCACTGTTATGGGGTGGGGGATTTGTGGATGGCACTGTTATGGGGGAGCTGTGGATGGCATTATGATGGGTGGGGGTCTGTGGATGGCATTATGATGGTGGGGGGGATCTGTGGATGGCATTATGATGGTGGGGGGGATCTGTGGATGGCATTATGATGGTGGGGGGATCTGTGGATGGCATTATGATGGTGGGGGGGATCTGTGGATGGGATTATGATGGTGGGGGGGATCTGTGGATGGCATTATGATGGGGGGGATCTCTGGATGGCACTGTTATGGGGTAGTGGATCTGTGGATGACACTGCTATATGTCTCATCCACAGATTCACCCATAACAGTCCCATCCACAAATCCCCCCATCAGAATGCCATCCACAGACCCCCCCCCCCCATCATTATCCCATCCACAGATCCCTAAGTGGCCCGCCGCTCAGTATGTACTGTATACCTAGTGTTAATCATTATATCTAAACTGCACTCCCCCCTTCTCCGGTATGACGTCATGATGTCCTGGTACTTAAGGACACATGACGTACCGGTGATCGGAACAAGGTGCCTGCTCAAATCATTGCGCGGGGGGGGGGAAAATCCCGTGACCCAACCGTATCGGCGATCACCACAAACCCCAAGTCAATTCAGACCTGCGGTTTGCAGCTTTTAGGGGTGGTTGAGGCGGGCGGTCGGCGGTGCCATAGGGTCCCCGTGCCGCTGTAATGGGGACCCAATGGCATGGAAGGCAGCGCAATGCCTTCCTTAGGCATTGGCGCTTCCTTCCTGTGACGACCCTGTGAGATCCAGCCCCCTGGATCTCACAGGCAGGAATCTGTATGAGTAATACAAACTGTATTACTCATACAGCCAATGCATTTCAATACAGAAGTATTGGAATGCATTGTAAAGGGGATTAGATCCCTAAAAGTGGAAGTCCCAAAGTGGGACAAAAAATTCAGTTAAAAAAATGTTGAAAAATAAAGTTTCCCCCCCAAAAATATAAGGTTTTAAGTAAAAAAAAAAGCAAAAAACGTAATTTCCCCCAAATAAAGTAAAAAAAATTGGTAAAAAAAACCCTCCTTCTCCCCTGATTTTATAATAAAAAAAAAAAAAAAAAAAGAAACAAACATATTAGGTATCGCCGCATCCGTAACGAACGGCTCTATAAATATATCACATGATACACCTCGTCCATTAAATACCATAAAAAAATAAAAAATAAAAACTGTGTCAAAAAAAGCCATTTTTGTCACCTTACATCACAAAAAGTGCAACACCAAGCGATCAAAAAGGCGTATGTCCCACAAAATGATACCAATAAAACCAACACCTCATCCTGCAAAAAATGAGCCCCTACATAAGAAAATCGCTCGAAAAATATAGAAATATAGCTCTCAGAACATGAGACACTAAAACATAATTTTTTTGTGTCAAATATGCTATTATTGTGTTAAAGTGAAATAAATAAAAAAAGTATACATATTAGGTATCGCCGCGTCCATATCGACGTCTCTATAAACATATCACATGACCTAACTCCTCAGATGAACACAGTAAAAAATAAAAAATAAAAACTGTGCTAAATAAACCATTTTTTGTCACCTTACATCACTAAAAGTACCACAGCAAGCGATCAAAAAGGCGTATCTCCACCAAAATAGTACCAATCTAACCGTCACCTCATCCCGCAAAAAATGAGCCTCTACCTAAGACAATCGCCCAAAAAATAAAAAAAAACTATGGCTCAGAATATGAAGACACTAAAACATAATTTTTTTTTTTTTAAAAAGCTTTTTGTGTAAAACTTAAATAAATTTTAAAAAGTATACATATTAGGTATCGCCGCTTCCGTAATAACCTGCTCTATAAAAATATCACATGACCTAACCCCTCATGTGAACACTGTAAAAAAAAAAACGGTGTAAAAAAAACAATTTTTGGTCACCTTACATCACAAAAAGTGTAATTGCAAGCGATCAAAAAGTCATACGCACCCCAAAATAGTGCCAATCAAACCGTCATCTCATCCCCCAAAAATCATACCCTACCCAAGATTATCGCCCAAAAACTGGAAAAACTATGGCTCTCAGACTATGGAGACACTAAATCATGATTTTTTTGTTTCAAAAATGAAATCATTGTGTAAAACTTACATAAATAAAAAAATAGTATACATATTAGGTATCCCTGCGTCCGTGACAACCTGCTCTATAAAAATACCACATGATCTAACCTGTCAGATGAATGTTGTAAAAAATAAAAACAGTGCCAAAACAGCTATTTCTTGTTACCTTGCCTCACAAGAAGTGTAATATAGAGCAACCAAAAATCATATGTACCCTAAACTAGTACCAACAAAACTGCCACCCTGTCCCGTAGTTTCTAAAATGGGGTCACTTTTTTGGAGTTTCTACTCTAGGGGTGCAACAGGGGGGCTTCAAATGGGACATGGTGTCAAAAAACCAGTCCAGCAAAATCTGCCTTCCAAAAACCGTATGGCGTTCCTTTCATTCTGTGCCCTGCCGTGTGCCCGTACAGCAGTTTATGACCACATATGGGGTGTTTCTGTAAAGTACAGAATCAGGGCCATAAATATTGAGTTTTGTTTGGCTGTTAACCCTTGCTTTGTAACTGGAATTTCTTTTATTAAAATGGAAAATCTGCCAAAAATGTGAAATTTTGAAATTGTATCTCTATTTTCCATTAATTCTTGTGGAACACCTAAAGGGTTAACGACGTTTGTAAAATCAGTTTTGAATACCTTGAGGGGTGTAGTTTCTAAAATGGTGTCACTTTTTTGGAGTTTCTACTCTAGGGGTGCATCAGGAGGGGCTTCAAATGGGACATGGTGTCAAAAAAACAATCCATCAAAATCTGCCTTCCAAAAACCGTATGGCATTCCTTTCCTTCTGTGCCCTGCCGTGTGCCCGAACAGCAGTTTACGACCACATATGGGGTGTTTCTGTAAACTACAGAATCAGGGCCATAAATATTGAGTTTTGTTGGGCTGTTAACCCTTGCTTTGTAACTGGAAAAAAATTATTAAAATGGAAAATCTGCCAAAAAAGTGAAATTTTGAAATTGGATCTCTATTTTCCATTAATTCTTGTGGAACACCTAAAGGGTTAAAAAAGTTTCCATTAATTTTCCATTAATTCTTGTGGAACACCTAAAGGGTTAAAAAAGTTTGTAAAATCAGTTTTGAATACCTTGAGGGGTGTAGTTTCTAGAATGGGGTCATTTTTGGGTGGTTTCTATTATGTAAGCCTCACAAAGTGACTTCAGACCTGAAGATTTGCTTCTAAACTTCTAAGCCTTGTAACATCCCCCAAAAATAAAATGTCATTCCCAAAATGATCCAAACATGAAGTAGACATATGGGGAATGTAAAGTAATAACAATTTTTGGAGGTATTACTATGTATTATAGAAGTAGAGAAATTGAAACTTAAAAATTTGCTAATTTTTCAAAATTTGGGGTAAATTTTGTATTTTTTTATAAATAAAAATGAATTTTTGTGACTCCATTTTATGAGTGTCATGAAGTACAATATGTGACGATAAAACTATCTCAGAATGGCCTGGATAAGTCAAAGCGTTTTAAAGTTATCACCACATAAATTGACACTGGTCAGATTTGCAAAAAATGGCCTGGTCCTTAAGGGGAAAATGAGTCGGGTCCCTAAGTGGTTAAAGCTGTTGTCTAGCCTTTACTAAAGGTCTCTTTACATGGGCCCAGAATCTGCCAGATAATCGCTAATGAGTGTTCATAGGAACGCTAGTTAGCGATTATCTGGCGGTGTAAAGGTTCCGCCGATTGCCTGATGAACAAGTAAAATGCTTGTTCCTCAGGTAATTGGATCGATTGTGTAGGCACATAAACCGTTTTTTGCTGGCAGCAGATCGTGCTGTCTAAATACGCTCTGCTGCCAGAAAACAATGATTCAGTATGGGGACGAGTGATGGCATGAGCGATCACTCTTTCCCATACTGTGGAGGATATCACTGTATGTAATAGCAGTGGTCTCCTCCACTAACGAGCAGGTGATTGCCAAAAAGGAATGCTTGCCTGCTAAATTGTCCCGTCTAAAGGGACCTTAAGTGATGTTCTATCTTCAGGATAGGCCATCACTAGCTGATTGCCGGGGTCGGACAACCCACATGCGACGACCGGGCCACAGGGGCAACACGTGAGTTACGGTGGGCCGATGGGGGTAGTAGTTCATTTACTCACGGTTAGCAGAGCCTCTCTAGGTCGGCAGTGCAGTGGAGGGAAGGACAGCACTAAATCCTCCGGGACACTCTCTATTGCAGGGAACACCAGCCAGATGGAAGTTGAGGTGCCCTTGATGGTGTAGGTGTTTAGGGTGCTTTGGTGGCTGGGTCCCTGTGTTTATGACGCCAGCACCGTAAGGTGCAAATGTTGAGGGTAGTAGAAAGGATGAGGTACAGTTGGTACAGTTCATTTATATATCAAAGGCAATAGTCTAGATGTTAATTTAGCTGGGATCCTTATAACAGGTCTGGCAAATGTCAGTTGAGGAGTTCTCTTAATGCTGTTACTTTACAGGCAAGAGAAAAGTTCTCTACTTAGATAGTTCTACTTTAAGTCGAATCTCTAGCACTTAGGTACTGAATATAATGGTTTCCTTACTTTTATATTGAGCAATGCAATAAGGGCGTTCTTCCTCGTGGCAGGCAAAATCTCCACTACATTATTTGATGCAGGATGCTCTCCTGGAATATTCAGGTCCACTATGTCCCAGAAGGCGTTTAGTGGAAAAGGACAATTCTGAACACTAATTATCCAGTTGTGTCCAGGTACCTTTATGTTTCTCCTGGTAACTTGTGCTGGTGAAGTCCCTTGGCTAGACTCAGCTCTAAACTTCACTAGACTTGCTTTATATTCATACTAAGACTTACTGTCTTGTGCTGGGCTGCAGTAAACTCTTGGTTTGTCCTCTCCAGGCTTGATCAGGACCTACAGGAAAAAAAGGCAGCTACATTTTGGACTGAGCCTGCTTTTCTCCTTCATACACTTCCTTCTCCTCTCTCATTACAACTACTTCACACCCCTGGCTATATATATTATGTGGCTCCAGTACCACCTAGGGGCGAATAAATGCAATGACAATACCAGCCTGGTATTAGGAAAATACAATACATTAAATATGACAGCAGCAAAAGTTTAAAGTGCCCACTGTGGGGTTTCGCTCTGGTAGATAGGGTAAGCGGACGCAGTACAGAGGCAAAAGACAAGTTCTTACTGCAAAACTTCAGTGTTTATTCAGACTTGAGGCAAATGCACAAAACAATGTGTTACTTTGCAGTCTTAGTGTTTACTTCACACACAATGGAAAGTACATCTTGGTGTTACTTCACACAAATTGGAAAGTTCATATAAGACAAGTCCCCTTGATGTCAGTTCTGCCTCCAGCAGTCCACAACAGGCTTTTGGGGGCCTGTATCCTCAGTCCATGGGTCTCAGCCCTCCAACCTGGCACCAAGCCTCAGATCCTAACACAGATACTGCTGCTGAGCCCAGCTACCTATTTAAGAAATGGCCAGGTGCTGCTAAAAACCCGGACCGGCAATTAAAATCTAGTCCGGTATTTGACCTCACCTGGCTGCACATCAGCCCAGCAGCACACGCTGGAAGGAAAATACCTGTTTTCCCAGACCATACCCTTCACTGTGTCACACCACATATAGCACATAGTGGGACACTGAACACACCCCAACTGACTTCAATGGGAGCAGCACTGTAGTAATAAGCTTCCTCCACTACAAGGTTGACAGAGTTGTGTAGTTCCAGCGCTGAATTCCAGCAATGGTGCTACACCCAAACAGTTGATCTGTGAAACTGTTGATCGGTGAGAGTGTCGAATTCCTGCTGATCAGCTAGCGATAAATTAAATTAACATAATTATCATTGTAATTGTCATCACTTGTCTAATAGCAATGTACAGTCACTGACAGGGTTATATGACTTGTTCGTTCCAAGACTTCAAATAGTGTTTTTTAAAACGCCAAAAATTTGTTGTGTAATTCATTTAAATGTAATGCTTACTGCAAGGAAATTATTTGTGAAGTTACATTTCTTCTGACAAGCTTATCTTGAAATGGCACATGCAGCTGCCACCAGGCAGAGAAAATTATGCTGTAATTACTGTATTTAAGTCCTCGGCTTTTACTGCTGCAGCAGGATTCCTGATGTGGAATATTGGATTAAATTCAAATAATGTCAGGCTGCTACTAATCACGGTACAGTGTAAAAACAGAGCAGAATTAACAGACATCATCTGGTTTGACTTTGGGCTAATACTAAGGGCTTTATTCTGGCAGTCCCCTAGTATTTACCCTTTAACCCCTATGCAGGAATCTGGACTTTACTGCAGGGGAGCCACCAGGCCGTTACCTCCTGTAGTAGACCCAGTGTGGTTGACACTGCTGAAAAGCACCGTAGGATCAGGAAAAACTTGTAATCAGTAACAGGCCAAGGTTGGAGCAGGCAGAGTTCATATGAATCTAAGAAAGAATCCAGAGGTCAGAGAAGACAGCAGCAGATCAGTGCGGAGATCAGGCATGGGTCAGGTGGCAAAGGGTCAGAATCCAGGAATCAGGCAGAAATCTGTACACAGGCAGACAAACAGATTATAACACCTTGGCAGGATCTAGCAATCTAGTAAATCAATTGCTCAGGTAGAGAATAAGACAAACAGCAGGGTATATGTAGCAGAAGCTGATTAGCACATTGGAAATAGCCTTGCAGCAGCACACAGAACCAAATGAGGGTTTAATCCTTGCAGCACTGCAGAATGAGGTGAGGATCAATAAACAATATCCCTAAAAGACACACAGGACACTTGTTCCTTGCCTGTTGCAAGAGCGCTGGAACTGCCCACCTGAACTAGTAAGGCAGCGGCAGACATGAGGTTACATTCACATAGAAAAACACCTGTGGTGAGAAAAACATTGGCAAATTAGAAGATAATTTACCTCTAAGAACAGGTCATTTTTTGGCGCAACCACGTACACACCAAATACATCTGATCTTGAACATAGCTTGCTGCATTTTCAAAGTGCTGCTTTTCTAAGTGCATTGGAGATATTCAGGAGACTAACTTAGAGCTTTTCCACAGTAGCAGAACTTCAGCTGGGTTTCTGGTGGATACTCAGACACTGCTTCCAAACAGGTAAAGAATTTGTTAGGTTCTCACTATTGTCTGATTGCAAATGAGCATAGGTGATTAAGGTGTTAAATGTGTTGTTGGGGAGGAGCTTTTGTGGGAGTGTGTGTATATATAGCCACATAGTATTAGCTTGCCTAATTATAGCTTGCTGCATTTTCAAAGTGCTGCTTTTATATGCATTGGAGATATTCAGGAGACACTCAGGAGGTAATCTGGAGGTGGATACAATCTAAAAAGTAAGATTTATTTGTTTAAAATCTTTCCCCTATTTAAAATGGCAGACCTGGTTCTGTGCAGGAATTGTGCTTTTATTTCAGGTTCCACTCTTTGGAGGTTTGGATACTGTCTGATCTGTAGACAGCTCTCCATAATGCAGCAGGAAATTTTATTTTTTAAATCTGGGATTAGTAAATTAACTGTTAAGCCCTTAAGGACTCAGCCCTATTTCACCTTAAGGACTTGGCCATTTTTTGCAAATCTGACCAGTGTCACTTTAAGTGCTGATAACTTTAAAACGCTTTGACTTATCCAGGCCATTCTGAGATTGTTTTTTCGTCACATATTGTACTTCATGACACTGGTAAAATGAAGTAAAAAAAAATCATTTTTATTTATAAAAAAATGCCAAATTTACCCCAAAAATGTTTTAAATTGCAAATTTCCAAGTTTCAATTTCTCTACTTCTATAATACATAGTAATACCTCCAAAAATAGTTATTACTTTACATTCCCCATATGTTTACTTCATGTTTGGATCAATTTGGGAATGATATTTTATTTTTGGGGTATGTTACAAGGCTTAGAAGTTTAGAAGCAAATCTTAAAATTTTTCCGAAATTTTCAAAAACCCACTTTTTAGGGACCAGTTCAGGTCTGAAGTCACTTTGTGAAGCTTACATAATAGAAACCACCCAAAAATGACCCCATTCTAGAAACTACACCCCTCAAGGTATTCAAAACTGATTTTAAAAACTTTGTTAACCCTTTAGGTGTTGCACAAGAGTTATTGGCAAATGGAGATGAAATTTGAGAATTTCAATTTTTTGGCAAATTTTCCATTTTAATCCATTTTTTCCAGTAACAAAGCAAGGGTTAACAGCCAAACAAAAAGCTATATTTATTGCCCCGATTCTGTAGTTTGCAGAAACACCTCATATGTGGCCGTAAACTACTGTACTGGCACACAGTAGGGCGTAGAGGGAAAGGTGCGCCGTATGGTTTTTGGAAGGCAGATTTTGCTGGACTGTTTTTTTTGACACCATGTCCCATTTGAAGCCCCCCTAATGCAACCCTAGAGTAGAAACTTCATAAAAGTGACCCCATCTAAGAAACTACACCCCTCAAGGTATTCAAAACTGATTTTACAAACTTTGTTAACCCTTTAGGTGTTGCACAAGATTTAATGGAAAATAGAGATCCAATTTCAAAATTTCACTTTTTTGGCAGATTTTCCATTTTAATATTTTTTTCCAGTTACAAAGCAAGGGTTAACAGACAAACAAAACTCATTATTTATGGCCCTGATTATGTAGTTTACAGAAACACCCCATATGTGGTCGTAAACTGCTGTACGGGCACATGGCAGGGCGCAGAAGGAAAGGAATGCCATACGTTTTTTGGAAGGCAGATTGTGCTACACAGTTTTTTTGGACACCATGTCCCATTTGAAGCCCCCCTGATGCACCCCTAGAGTAGAAACTCCCAAAAAGTGACCCCATTTTAGAAACTACGGGATAGGGTGGAAGTTTTGTTGGTACTAGTTTAGGGTACATATGATTTTTGTTTGCTCTATATTACACTTTTTGTGAGGCAAGGTAACAAGAAATAGCTTTTTTGGCACCGTTTTTTTAAATTTTATTTACAACATTCATCTGACAGGTTAGTTTTTGGGCGATTATCTTAGGTAGGGTCTCATTTTTTGTGGGATGAGATGACTGTTTGATTCGCACTATTTTGGGGTGCATATGACTTTTTGATCGCTTGCTATTACACTTTTTGTGACGTAAGATGACAAAAAATTGCATTTTTTACACCGTTTTTTTTTTTTTTTTTTTTTACGGTGTTCACCTGAGGGGTTAGGTCATGTGATATTTTTATAGAGCCGGTTGATACGGACGCGGAGATACCTAATATGTATACTTTTTTTTTATTTATGTAAGTTTTACACAATGATTTCATTTTTGAAACAAAAAAAATCATGTTTTAGTGTTTCCATAGTCTAAGAGCCATAGTTTTTTCAGTTTTTGGGCGATTATCTTGGGTAGGGTATGATTTTTGCGGGATGAGATGACGGTTTGATTGGTACTATTTTGGCGTACATGCGACTTTTTTGATCACTTTTATTACCTTTTTTGGGAAGTAAGGTGGGCAAAATTTCAATTTCCTCATAGTTTTTATTTTTATGGCGTTCACCGTGCGGGGAAAGTAACATGACCGATTTATAGATCAGGTCGTTATGGACGCGGCGATACCTAATATGTGTAGTGTATTTTTATTTTTTTATTCAGTGATAAATGTTTTTTTTTTATCTTTACTTTTTTCACCTTTTTTTTTTTTACTTTTTTTTGACCCAGACCCACTTGGTTCTTGAAGATCCAGTGGGTCTGATGTCTGTATAATACAGTACAGTACACTATATATACAGTACACTGTATTTTACTTACACTTTGTCTGAACAGATCTATACCTTTAGCACAGATCTGTTCAGCACCATGGACAGCAGGATGCCTGAGAAAGCATGGGAACCTTCCCCGTCTGCTCAGTTGTGGCCACAACTGAGCAGACAGGGAAGGGGAAGGAGGGGGGCTTCCTCCCTCTGTGACCCCATCCTGTCTGGGGGCTGCAAAGGCACAGCAGCCCCCCGATCGGAGAGGGAGGGAGCCCCCTCTTACTGTTAACCTTTTCCATACAGCGGTCCGTACGGACCGCGGTATGGAAAGGGTTAAACGGCTGACATCACAGCACAGATGTCAGCCGTTTATACCAGAGTGTCAGCAATGTGTTGACACTCTTGTATACCACTGGACGCCAATGAATATTCAAGAGGAGGCGGGCGGGGGATCACCTGCACCGCCTGCAACACCCGCCGGCATAAAATCATTCAGGGGTTCAGGGGGGTGAAAAAAAACTTTATTTGGGGCATTTTAAAGTTTGATCCCCCTGCAGAAAGCGCAGCAAACTGCAGGTCTGAATTGACCTGCGGTTTGCTGCGATCGCCGATACGGGGGGTGATTTTAGCGGGCATCCTGTTCCGATTAACCGCCGCAGCACCGCAATCTCGTTTTAAACTCATGACGTACCGATACGTCATGGGTCCTTAAGGACTCGGGAAACATGCCGTACCTGTACGTCATGCGTCCCTAAGGGGTTAAACAAACTCAGGCTGGGAACGTTGCAATGCCACTGCCACAGAGGCCCCCTAAAAATGGAAGATGGGTTACTGCAGGTTCTAGTAGACTGAGAGTTGTGGATAGAAGACAAGTCCCACAGTCTGTGGCTCTCCATAATTCATTTGCAGCACTTTCAGAGCACAAGAGCAACATGGAGGATGACTCAGGCACAGTGGGTGAGGAACAATCATCTCCCATGCCTAAAGTATGCAAGACTGCAGCCAAAGACAAAAAGGAGAAGGTGAGGATTGATAGTAAGCAGCTGTTGGTGGGCGATTCTATCATAAGAGGTGTGAAGTTTGAGGAAAATGGTTTTGTGAGATGTCTCCCTGGTGCTACCGCTAGCAGGGATAGACGACGTATCCTTAATATTGTTAGGCAAGCAAAGCAGGAAAGGGAGGTGGATGTTATTGTCCATCTTGGGACAAATGATCTGGCTTACAATGAGGTTTCAAATGTGAAGGAAGCTTTTCACACACTTGGAAATGATATACAGGAGGTTGCATCAACTGTTTCATTCTCTGCAGTTTTGCCTGTGCATAACCTTCAGCATGACAGGAAGATGCGCATTAAGGAATTCAATGTATGGCTTGGTGAATGGTGTCTGAACAAGGGTTCGGCGTTGTGTTTCATGTTAGCTCTCGTTGGAATGGAAAAGAACTGTACAAGAAAGATGGTTTGCATCTTTCTCTCAAGGGAACGAATGTCCTCAGTGAACAGTTCCAAGTATTTGTTAAGGAGCATTTAAACTAGGAAAGGGGGGGAAAAGGGTGATAATCCAGCAGTCCGACTGCCCCCCGGAACAATGCCAGAAGATGCCAGTAGCACAGAGGTTAAGAAATGACAAGCTCAGAGTCTTGTCTACAAATGCTCGCAGTTTAGGGAATAAGATCAATGAACTTGAGTCTATAATGGCATCTGAGAATATAGATTTAGTGGCTGTTACTGAGACATGGTTCAATGGGAGTAATGACTGGGATATAACAATACCAGGGTTCTCTCTATATAGGAAAGACAGAGAAGGCAAGAAAGGGGGAGGGGTGGCCCTGTATGTGAAAGATAGCATAAAATCTAATTTAATACAAGTTAGAGAGACCAATTTAGAGTTAATTTGGGTTACCTTGCAGCTTGACAATCATAAGGTAACTCGTGTAGGTGTGATATATAGAGCACCTAGCCAAGTCAAAGAATTAGATGATCTACTAGTTGAGGAAATAGCTAAAATGACATTGAAAGGGGAAGTTATCATTATGGGAGACTTTAATCTTCCTGATGTAAACTGGAAAACCAAAATAGCTAGTTCTGCCAGGAGTACAGATATTCTAAATTCCCTACTGGGATTATCTCTACAGCAAGTAGTTGAGAAGCCAACCCAGAAGGAGGCCATTTTAAATTTAGTATTCACAAATGGGAATTTGGTATCTGATATTACTGTAGGGGAAAGCTTGGGATATAGTGATCACCAGTCAGTGTGGTTTACTATGGTGTGCGCTGTGACACTGTTGCTACACTTGCGGTTGCCCGTGGCGGCGTGTTGCTGTGTGTGCGTGCGGTGGCAGTGTCTTGGCCTTCTGGGTGATTGCCGTGGCATGGTTGCCATGCATGTTGTTGCCTGCTGAAACGTGTAGCTTTTTATGCTTGTGTGTGCACTTCCCCTTTAAGTGGCTTCCTTCCCTTGTCTGGTGTTGGAAGGGTTAACTCCTTTCCTAGTGTGTTAACACTGGGTTTGTGTGGGTGTGGCTGCTTGGGCTGTTTGGCTTCTGCTGGATGCCTGAAGCTGAGGGGTACTCCAGCCATGGTATATGCTGGAGTTATCCTCCTGGTCTTCATATGCCATCTGTCCAGTGAGGGCCACCCTTGTGGTCATAGAAGATGTTAGATGTTCTTATGGTGTCTCACGTTGATTGCAGCGATGGGTGTCCTGGGTCCCTGTGTGGTTTGTGGTGTGTGCTGTGTCCTTTTAATGTTGGTGTGGACACCAGCACTTGTGCGCGGGTTCCAGTCAGTGTGTCTGTGGCAGGTAAGTGTGTTACTGGTCTCACTTGCCTGCCATCTCTCTATAGCTGTATGTGTTCCCCTCTCCTTGCAGCCTGGCCTCAGATAGAGACTCCTGTTCCTCCATGACTGGGATGAACAGGTTGTCTCTCCCCTGCTCCTAAGTGAGGGATTACTAGGGCGACTTAGGGTTTCTAGGAATCCTGAGTATGAGTCAGGGAGAGGATTAGGGATGCGGTAGGAGGTGACCTGCTCCCTTATTACTCCTTTTGGCCAGACTGATACCCTTTACCCTCTGACACCGCACGGTGGGGGGTTTCCCCCACTCCCCGCCGTGACACTGAGTCACACCACACAAAAACCAAAGTTTTAGATTTTAGAAAAACAGACTTTTCTAAAATTAGATTAGTGGTATACGAGTCCCTATCAGATTGGTACAGATTCAATGGAGTCCAGGAGAAATGGGACTACTTAAAAGGGGCACTATTGAAGGCAACAGATAATTGCATTAGGCTTGTCAGTAAAAGCAAAAGAAGGAAGAGACCACTGTGGTACTCAGCAGAAGTGGCCAAAAAACTAAAAGATAGCATTTAGTAATTATAAAAAAATATGAGGATGACAGGCAAATTTATAAGATTAGGCCAAACAAGTTATAAGAGCTTCTAAAGCACAGGCAGAAGAGAAATTAGCTCAGTCAGTGAAAAAAGGCGATTAGACATTCTTCAGATACATAAATGAAAAAAGGAAACTAAAACAAGGAATTAACAAATAAAATAAAAATGAAGGAAGGTATATGGAAGAAGATAAAGAACTAGCTGACTGCCTCAATTAATACTTCTGTTCAGTTTTTACAAAGGAAAATGAAGGAAAAGGACCTCAGTTAGGAAGGAAGACTAATGAATCTTTTGATGCATGTGTCTTTAAAGAGGAAGAGGTTCTAAGTCAGCTGTCTAAAATTAATACAAATAAGTCACAGGGGCCTGATGGGATGCACCCAAAGCTATTAAAAGAGCTTAGCGGTGAACTAGCAAAACCATTAATAGATTTATTTAACCAATCACTGGTAACAGGAGTTGTCCCAGAAGATTGGAAATTAGCAAATGTGCCCATTAACAAGAAAGGTAGTAGGGAGGAATCGGGCAACTATAGGCCAGTAAGCCTGACATCAATAGTGGGGAAATTAATGGAAACCATACTTCAGGAGAGGATTGTGGAACATCTAAAATCCCACAGCGTGGGTTTACTTCAGGGAGATCATGTCAAACTAATCGTATATTTTTTTTTTGATTGGGTGACTAAAATAATAGATGGCGGAGGTGCAGTAGACATCGCTTATCTAGACTTTAGTAAGGCTTTTGATACTGTCCCATATAGAATGTCTTTGGGCTTGGACTCCCATATTGTTGAATGGATTAGGCAGTGGCTGAGGGACAGACAACAGAGGGTTGTAGTCAATGGAGTATATTCAGATCATGGTCTTGTTACCAGTGGGGTACCTCAGGGATCTGTTCTGGGACCCTTATTGTTTAATATCTTTATCAGCAAAATTGCAGAAGGCCTCGATGGTAAGGTGTTTTTTTTTTGCTGATGACACAAAGATTTGTAACAGGGTTGATGTTCCGGGAGAGATACACCAATTGGAAAAGTATTTAGGAAAACTAGAGGAATGGTCAAAAATCTCGCAACTAAAATATAATGTTGATAAGTGCAAGATAATGCACCTGGGGCGTAAAAACCCAAGAGCAGAATATAAAATCAGTGATACAGTCCTAACCTCAGTATCTGAGGAAAGGGATTTAGGGGTCATTATTTCAGAAGACTTAAAGGTAGGCAGACAATGTCATAGAGCAGCAGGAAATGCTAGCAGAATGATTGGGTGTATAGGGAGAGGAATTACCAGTAGAAAAAGGGAGGTGCTCATGCCGCTCTACAGAGTAGAGTATTGTGCGCAGTACTGGAGACCATATCTCCAGAAGGATATTGATACTTTGGAGAGAGTTCAGAGAAGAGCTACTAAACTAGTAGGATAAAACTTACCAGGAAAGATTAAAGGACCTTAACATGTATAGCTTGGAAGAAAGATGAGACAGAGGGGATATGATAGAAACTTTTAAATACATAAAGGGAATCAACAAGGTAAAAGAGGAGAGAATATTTAAAAGAAGAAAAACTGCTACAAGTTTTAAATTAGAGGGGCAAAGGTTTAAAAGTAATATCAGGAAGTATTACTTTACTGAGAGAGTAGTGGATGCATGGAATAGCCTTCCTGCAGAAGTGGTAGCTGCAAATACAGTGAAGGAGTTTAAGCATGCATGGGATAGGCATAAGGGCATCCTTCATATAAGATAGGGCCAGGGGCTATTTATAGTATTCAGTATATTGGGCAGAATAGATGGGCCAAATGGTTCTTATCTGCCGACACATTCTATGTTTCTAACATGTATTACGCTGTATAAAATGGTTGCTATATGCAGTGGAATACGTTCCATTTTTTCCGGTATGAACTTAAGGGCTCATGAACATGAATGTATTTTCTTTCCGTGTCCGTTCCATTTTTTTTGCGGACCGTATGCGGAACCATTAATTTAAATGGCTCCGCAAAAAAAACAAAAAAAAAAAACAGAAGGTACTCCGTATGCATTCCGTTTCCGTATGTCCGTATTTCCGTTCTGCAAAAAAATAGAACATGTCCTATTATTGTCCGCATTACGGACAAGGATAGTACTGTTCTATTAGAGGCCAGCTGTTCCGTTCCGCAAAATGCAGAATGCACACGGACGCCATCCGTATTTTTTGTGGATACGGTTTTTCAGACCGCAAAACACATGCGGTCGTGTGCATAAGCCCTAATTCCCACTGATTTCCTCTGGCACTTAAAGGTGTAATCCATTTGTAACAAGATAGGGGAAGGCGGGGATCCTGACCAATCATGAGAACAGGGACCCCATGAAATGGAGTGGCATGCTCTCCATTTATCTCTATGGGACTGCTGGAAATACTAAGCACTTGTACTCGGCTGTCTTTAGTGCTGCAAATATGTTGTTATCCATTCCATAAGCAATAGAAAATAAATGCTCTATAGGCTAGCAGTCAATGTTTTAAGCAGTATGCAAAATCTGCACAATACTAAACTATATACTGTAGATGATCAGAGAAATGAGGAAAGAGCTTTTATAAATGTATGCTCATCTGGTATTTGGTAAAGATTTTGATAAGATGGTTCATATCCCTGTAGGCACTTGCATTCGTTATAGACTAATTTGTCTGCTGCTTGGATTAAAATCTGACATTTAAAGCAGATGCAGAGTGTCATAGGGGCTTTGCTTCAGATCAGACAGCAGAGCTAATAAAAGTTACAGAATCAGTCAAGGGGCTTTGTGTAAGGTAGCATAGTGTGCTGAAGACATCTGTGCACAGCCTGAACTATAAAGTCTTGAACATTTAGCCTGGAAACTTTTGATCTTTTGAAATTTCTAGTTTTCCTTTAGGCTTATTGCACACGACAGTATATTTTCACGGTCCGCAAAACGGGGTCCCGTTTTTCCGTGATCCGTGACCGTTTTTTCGTCCGTGGGTCTTCCTTGATTTTTGGAGGATCCACGGACATGAAAAAAAAGTCATTTTGGTGTCCGCCTGGCCGTGCGGAGCCAAACGGATCCGTCCTGAATTACAATGCAAGTCAATAGGGACGGATCCGTTTGACGTTGACACAATATGGTGCCATTTCAAACGGATCCGTCCCTATTGACTTTCAATGTAAAGTCTGGAGTCCCTTTTATACCATCGGATCGGAGTTTTCTCCAATCCGATGGTATATTTTAACTTGAAGTGTCCCCATCACCATGGGAACGCCTCTATGTTAGAATATACTGTCGGATATGAGTTAGATCGTGAAACCTCATTTCCGACAGTATATTCTAACACAGAGGCGTTCCCATCGTGATGGGGACGCTTCTAGTTAGAATATACTACAAACTGTGTACATGACTGCCCCCTGCTGCCTAGCAGCATCCGATCTCTTACAGGGGGCCGTGATCAGCACAATTAACCCCTCAGGTGCTCACCTGAAGGGGTTAATTGTACTATCATATCCCCCTGTAAGAGATCAGGGCTGCCAGGCAGCAGGCGGCAGACCCCCCCCTCCCCAGTTTGAATATCATTGGTGGCCAGTGCGGCCCCCCCCCCTTCCTCCCTCTATTGTAATAATTCGTTGGTGGCACAGTGTGCGCCCCCCCCCTTCCTCCCTCTATTGTAATAATTCGTTGGTGGCACAGTGTGCGCCCCCCCCCCCTTCCTCCCTCTATTGTAATAAATCGTTGGTGGCACAGTGTGCGCCCCCCATCGGCCCCCCCTCCCTCTATAGCATTAACAACATTGGTGGCCAGTGTGCGGCCTCCCATCTAACCCCCTCCCCCCGATCATTGGTGGCAGCGGGTTACTAGCAATAGTACAATAGTAAAAGATTCATACTTACCTGGGAGCTGCGATGTCTGTGTCCGGCCGGGAGCTCCTCCTACTGGTAAGTGACAGTTCATTTAGCAATGCGCCGCACAGACCTGTCACTTACCAGTAGCTGGAGCTCCCGGCCGGACACGAACATCGCAGCAGCCACCAGCAGGTAAGTATGAATCTTCTACTATTGTACTATTGCTAAGTAACCATGGCAACCAGGACTGTAGTAGTGTCCTGGTTGCCATGGTTACCGATCGGAGCCCCAGCGATTAAACTGGGACTCCGATCGGAACTCCGCTGCCACCAATGATGGGGGGGGGGGGGAGATGGGAGGCCACACACTGGCCACCAATGTTGTTAATGCTATAGAGGGAGGGGGGGCCGATGGGGGGCGCACACTGTGCCACCAACGAATTATTACAATAGAGGGAGGGAGGGGGGGGGCGCACACTGTGCCACCAACGAATAATTACAATAGAGGGAGGGGGGGGGCCGCACTGGCCACCAACCTATTATTACAATAGAGGGGGGGGGGGCCGCACTGGCCACCAATGATATTCAAACTGGGGAGGGGGGGGAGGGTCTGCCCCTGCTGCCTGGCAGCCCTGATCTCTTACAGGGGGATATGATAGTACAATTAACCCCTTCAGGTGCAGCACCTGAAGGGGTTAATTGTGCTGATCACGGCCCCCTGTAAGAGATCGGGTGCTGCCAGGCAGCAGGGGGCAGTCTTGTACACAGTTTGTAGTGTATTCTAACTAGAAGCGTCCCCATCACCATGGGAACGCCTCTGTGTTAGAATATACTGTCGGTTCTGAGTTTTCACGAAGTGAAAACTCAGCTATGAAAAAGCTTTTATGCAGACGGATCTTCGGATCCGTCTGTATAAAAAGTAACCTACGGCCACGGATGCCAATCTTGTGTGCATCCGTGTTCTTTCACGGACCCATTGACTTGAATGGGTCCGTGAACCGTTGGCCGTGAAAAAAATAGGACAGGTCATATTTTTTTCACGGCCAGGAAACACGGATCTCGGATGCGGCTGCAAAACGGTGCATTTTTCCGTTTTTTCCACGGACCCATTGAAAGTCAATGGGTCCGTGAAAAAAAACGGAAAACGGCACAACGGCCACGGGTGCACACAACGGTCGTGTGCAGGAGGCCTTATGCTGTTATGTTTTTTCCTATATATATTGTCAGGGATTGCTCTCTCAAGCAGGGCGGCGGTGACAGATTTGTGTCCAGAGAACAGGATCCGGTATTTATTATTTTCACATTTTTAAAGGTCTGCGCATGCACTAATACATTTCAGTGAGAATTAATGCCGGATCCAGCATTTCGGCAAGTGTTCCGGAATTTTCTGCCGTATTTTTTCTGGCCAAATACCGTAAAAGTGACTGAACTGAAGACATCCTGATGCATACTGAACGGAATGCTTTCCATTCAGAATGCATTAGGATAAAACAGATTTTTTTTCTTCCGGTAATGAGCCCCGAGGACGGAACTCAATACCGGAAAACTTTAACGCTAGTGTGAAAGTAGCCTAATACAGGTCAGTATCTAGCTCACCTATTAAACCCAGGTCACACAGGGCATCAGGCTTTTCTTTTGTCATGACGGCAGCCAGCCTCCTGGACTTATCTCCAGACATCACTTCCCCCAGACTGACAGCCTGGGACAGGTTTTTATTTCGCCTTAACAATCCCTAATGACACACCTGGAGATCCCTCAGGCTTAGGGGAAAACAGGCCCTGGAATTGGGTGGACTGGGCAGGTCCCACTACCAAGCCTACCTTCCCCAGTCCAATAAAATCCAGCCCATGAACTACTAAAGAAAATAGCTTTAGCAACTATGTTTGCTGAAGCCAGCACCATCCTGGATCTTACTTACCTCACCCAGTTTATTACCATATATTCTTCTGTTCACATTACCACAATAGGGGTTAGAGAGTTGATGTTCCTACAGGGATACACCAAATGGAAAAGGATTTAGGAAAACTAGAGGAATGGTCAAAAATCTGGCAACTAAAATTTAAGTGCAAGATAATGCACCTGGGGCGTAAAAACCCAAGAGCAGAATATAAAATCAGTGATACAGTCCTAACCTCAGTATCTGAGGAAAGGGATTTAGGGGTCATTTCAGAAGACTTAAAGGTAGGCAGATAATGTCATAGAGCAGCAGGAAATGCTAGCAGAATGCTTGGGTGTATAGGGAGAGGCATTACCAGTAGAAAGAGGGAGGTGCTCATGCCGCTCTACAGAGCAGTGAGACCTCATTTGGAGTATTGTGCTCAGTACTGGAGACCATATCTCCAGAAGGATATTGATACTTTGGAAAGAGTTCAGAGAAGAGCTACTAAACTAGTACATGGATTGCAGGATAAAACTTACCAGGAAAGATTAAAGGACCTTAACATGTATAGCTTGGAAGAAAGATGAGACAGAGGGGATATGTGTCACGACCCATGGTCATGGTCGTGACTCTGGATCCGCATGCGGTTGCCTGCGGTTCGGTTTTATTGTCAACCACATGGTGAGGGCTGCTGGTATGTTGCCTCAAGTGTGGTTGCCGCTGGCAACATGATTGGTACTTGGCAGTATAGCAGCCTGAGTTGTTGCTAGGCAGCTTACTGTCAAGTGCATGCGGTTTCACCTGGTTGGGTGTGTGTGTATGTATGCACTTGGGAGCCTCATGCAGTTGCCCGCGGTCTGGGTGTTGTGTCAACCGCAGCTGGGGGCACTTAGTTGTATGCCTCAAGTGCGGTTGCCGTGGACAACAGATATGCATGCGGTTGTCTTTGGCAACGTGTAGTTTTGTCTATGCACTTTGTCTGTTTGTTGTGCACGAGGTTGTTTGTGTGCACTGTGACATCTCCCTTCACTTGTGGTTGTCTGCGGCAACGTCTGGTGTTGTGTGCATGTGGTGGCAGTGTCTCGGCCTGCTGGCTGTTCCTCAGGACATGATTGCCACGCATGCCGTTGCCGGCGGTAACAGGTGAGTGTGTTTGTGTGCACTTTCTCCCTTTAAGTTGCTGTCTTCCCTTCCCTGGTGTGAGAAGGGTTAATTCCCTTCTCTGTGTGAACACTGGGTGTGTCTGAGTATGGGTGTGGCTACTTTGGGCTATAAAGCCTCAGTTGAGACCTGTTGTCTGAGGGGTACTCCAGCCTTGTTTTTAAGCTGGAGGCACCCTCCTGGTCCCTTATACCATCTTCCAGTGAGGGCCACCCTTGTGGTCATAAACTTATGTTAGACATTATTATTATGTCTAGTGGTGTCTTTATGTTTATTGCAGCGTATGGTTCCTGGGTTCCTGTGTGATGTTTGGTGTGTGCTGTGTCCGTCTATGTTGTTGTGGACTGCAGCACTTGTGCACGGGTTCCAGGCTGTGTGTCTGTGGCAGGTAGGTCTGATACTAGTTTCAACTACCTGCCATTGCCATATGTCTGTATATGTTCCCCTTCTCCTTTATAGCTTGGCCAGTTAGACTCCTGTTGCTCCGTGTCAAGGAGGAACAGGTCGTCTTACCCTTCTCCTAGTCCAGGGCCACCCTGAGGGCTAGTAGGAATTACAGGTTCCAGTGTATGAGCCCTCCCACCATCAGGGTCGGCTCATACGGCTAGGAGAAAGGGTCAGAATTAGGGATGTGATAGGAGGTGACCAGCTCCCTGATTCCTGTCCTGGCCTAACAGCTATACTTCAAAGAGACATCGCCCGGCTGAGGGTTTCCCCCCATCCCCAGCCGTGACAATATGATAGAAACTTTTAAATACATAAAGGGAAAGGTAAAAGAGAAGAGAATATTTAAAAGAAGAAAAACTGTTACAAGAGGGCATAGTTTTAAATTAGAGGGGCAAAGATTTAAAAGTAATATCAGGAAGCATTACTTTACTGAGAGAGTAGTGGATGCATGGAATAGCCTTCCTGCAGAAGTGGTAGCTGCAAATACAGTGAAGGAGTTTAAGCATGCATGGGATAGGCATAAGGCCATCCTTCATATAAGATAGGGCCAGGGGCTATCCATAGTATTCAGTATATTGGGCAGACTAGATGGGCCAAATGGTTCTTATCTGCCGACACATTCTATGTGTGTATATATATATATATATATATATATACACTCACCTAAAGAATTATTAGGAACACCTTGTCACGGGGTTCCGAAGGTGCACTCGGTCCCCCATTGCCCGCAGAACTGTTGCTTAGCTTTTGGAATGAGGTTCTGTGTTTGACCTCATTCCCAGGGCGGCTTTACTAGCTGGGTGGCTCCCTGCTCCTAAGTCTGCCTTGAGCGCCGAGCTGATCACTCGGTGCTCGACTGGTTGGTCTGTCGGTCATGTGACGCTGGCCACGTCGCATGACCCTCACTCCCCACTATAAATACAGGCAGCCTGCTGGCTACAGGTTGCCTGTTAATTTCTAGGTTCCTGGCTATTTGTTGGACTACTGAATATTTACCTGATCCTGTTCCCTGACGATCCTCTGCCTGCTCCTCCTGTACTGCGCATACATCCTGGTATTGTGACCTCGGCTCCCACCTGACTACTCTCTTAGGACTCCTCTTGTACTTCGCTACTCTCCTGGTATTTGACCCCGGCTTCTCCTGACCATTCCTTGCTTTATCCGTTGCACTGCGTAGCTCTCTTGGTTCTGACCCGGTCCGTTCATGTTCCGTATTTTGTCTTGTCTGTCTTCCCTGCACATATCCTAAGTTAGGGACTGCCGTCCAGTTGTCCCCTGTCATCAGGACTCGTGAGGCAAGTAGGCAGGGCCAGGGGTGAGGGTGGAGCGCAGTGGTCACTACCCTTCCCCCTGTGTGTGTGTGGACGTGACCGTTACAGATTAACAGGCCCAATAACCACTGTATCATGAATCCTCTTACTACCCTGACTGACCATGTCTCTAACTTGACACAGAGGGTGCAGGAGCTAGGAGAGAAACTCCGTTCTTGTGAGTTAGGGCAAGGTTCTTCCACTCCTCTGTCCTCCAGTCCATATTTTGAACCCCAGATCAAGCTCCCAGAACCCTTTTCTGGAGACCGGAAGAGGTTTCTCTCCTTTAAGGAGAATTGCAAACTCTACTTCCGTTTGCGCCCCGTGTCCTCCGGTCCCGAGAGCCAACGCGTGGGGATTATCATTTCTCTACTACAGGGTGATCCCCAGGACTGGGCATTTTCGTTACCTCCTGGGGCCAGTTGTCTAACTTCTGTGGAGGGGTTTTTTCAGGCCCTGGGTACCCTCTATGACGAACCAGACAGGGCCCTGGTAGCCGAGACAGCTCTTAGGGCACTGGTTCAGGGCCATCTCCCTGCGGAGGAGTATTGCACCCAATTCAGACGGTGGTGTGTCCCCTCAGGATGGAATGAACCAGCCCTGAAGAGTCAGTTTAGGTCTGGTCTATCTGATAATTTAAAAGATCTATTGGTCAATTACCAAATTCCTGAGACCTTAGAGGAGATGATGACCCTAGTTGTCCGACTTGACAGACGAGTTAGAGAGCGACGACAAGAACGACAGTTCTGTTCTCAGATGGTGGTCCAGCCAGAGGCCTTTTCCAGGGACAACACTGAGGTCTCCACCGAGGAACCCATGCAGGTTGGCATGACCCGGGGTAATCTTCGTCGCAGACGCGGAGAGTGCTTCTACTGTGGAGATCCTGGCCATTGGATCAACAAGTGTCCTAAGAGGGACCTCTCTGACAAGTCTTTCAAGGCAAGACAACCTAAAGACCAGGTACACCCTGATTTTTCTAAAGGTAAGCTTTTGGTACCCATAACAATTTCTCTTGGGGTAATAAGTGGCCGGGTAAGGCCTTTATTGACTCCGGTTCAGCGGCCAGCTTTATTGACTTTGAGTTTGCTTGTAAATTGGGTATTCCAATGTTTGCTTTACCTACACCTATCCATGTCATGGCTATTGATGCTACTCCCCTGATTGGTGGTACGGTGAGGTCATGTACCTCTGAAATTTCTCTGTCCGTGGGTGTGTGCCACTCTGAGAGATGTTCTCTTCTAGTCCTGGAGAACCTACCGGTTGAGGTGTTACTAGGGTTGCCTTGGCTCCGTTTACATAACCCCACAATTAATTGGTCCAAAGGAGAGTTGGTGAAATGGGGACCTAAGTGTGACTCATGCTTGTCCGTGGTCCAGGCTGGGGTTTCAGTAAGGTCTAATACATTACCCTCTGTTATTAAGGAATATTCTGATGTGTTCTCGTCCCTTACTCCAGAGGTTCTACCCCCCCATAGACCTTATGATTGCGCCATAGAGCTAATTGAGGGTGCCGAATTTCCTAAAGGTCGAATTTATAATCTTTCAGGGCCCGAACGCAAGGCTATGGAAGATTATATTAAGGAGAGCCTTGCTAAAGGGCATATTAGACCTTCAGTCTCTCCTATGGGAGCAGGGTTTTTCTTTGTTAAAAAGAAGGATGGTGGTCTTAGGCCTTGTATTGATTACCGGAGATTAAATAAAATCACTGTCCAAAATAGATACTCTCTCCCATTGATTCCGGATTTATTTAACCAGGTTTTGGGGGCAACCTGGTTTTCCAAGATTGACCTGAAAGGGGCATACAATCTAATCCGAATCAAGGAGGGAGACGAATGGAAGACAGCGTTCAATACTCCGATAGGACACTTTGAATATCAGGTGATGCCTTTTGGACTCAGCAATGCCCCAGCTGTGTTCCAAAACTTAATAAACGATATTCTTAGGGAGTTCTTAGGTAAATTTATTATTGTCTATCTTGACGACATTTTGATATTCTCTCCTGATTTCGAATCTCATGTGTCCCATGTCAAACAGATATTAGAGGTGTTGAGGGAGAACCAGCTATCCGCTAAGCAAGAGAAATGTGTCTTTGGTGTACAGGAGATACTGTTTCTAGGGCATGTTTTGACTCCTCACGCCTTTAAGATGGATCCTGGTAAGGTTTTAGCAATTAAGGAATGGGTAAGGCCTTCATCCTTAAAGGCTTTACAACGGTTTTTGGGTTTCGCTAATTACTACCGTAAATTTATCATGAATTTTTCTGTAATTGCTAAGCCATTGACCGACCTTACTAAGAAAGGGGCGGATTTGGAGAATTGGTTTACCAAGGCCATTTCTTCATTTGAAACATTAAAAAAGGCATTTAGTAGCTCCCATTCTGATCCAGCCTGATCAGGAGAGACCCTTTATTGTGGAGGTGGATGCGTCCGAGGACGGCGCAGGAGCAGTCCTTTCACAAGGTCCTGCTAGCCTCACTAACCTGAGACCGTGTGCCTTCTTCTCTAGGAAATTCTCTCCCACGGAGAGAAACTACGACATAGGGAATAGGGAGCTGTTGGCCATTAAATGGGCATTTGAGGAGTGGAGACATTTTTTGGAGGGGGCAAGGCATCGGGTAACTGTTGTCACTGACCATAAAAACCTAATGTTTCTCGAGTCCGCTAAGAGGTTGAATCCCCGACAAGCCCGATGGGCTCTGTTTTTTACCCGTTTTGATTTCTCCATTACGTTCAGGCCGGGAAGTAAAAATGTGAAGGCAGACGCATTATCTCGGAGCTTCCATGCTTTTCAACCCACTGAGACGCCGCCTGAATCCATCCTACCAGCAAACATCTTCTTAGCAGCTCTAACCCAGGATATCTCGGCTCGCATTAAGGCTGAACAACATCTGGCACCAGCATCCACCCCAACAGATAAGTTGTTTGTTCCCGTACAATTTCGTCTCCAGCTGTTGGGTGAGTGTCACGATTCTGCCTTTTGTGGACATCCGGGTATTGAGGGCACTAAGGATCTGGTTTCTAGATCTTATTGGTGGCCCACTGTGACCAGGGATGTCAAGTCCTACGTGTCAGCCTGTGAGGTTTGTGCCAGGTCTAAGACACCTAGGACTCGCCCTGCTGGTAACCTACGACCCCTACCCATTCCCAGTAGACCCTGGTCTCATATCTCGAGGGACTTTATAACTGACCTACCGCTGGCGGAGGGTAAGACTGTGGTTTGGGTAGTGGTCGATAGGTTTAGCAAGATGGTTCATTTCATTCCCCTGTCTAAACTTCTGAATGCTAAAACCCTGGCGTCTATTTTTGTGAGAGAGATTGTTCGTTTACATGGCATCCCGGAAAATATTGTTTCGGACAGGGGTGTGCAGTTTGTGTACAAATTCTGGAGGGCCTTCTGTCAAAGATGTAAAATTTCGTTGTCTTTTTCTTCCGCCTATCATCCTGAGAGTAATGGGCAGACTGAACGCCTTAATCAGTCTGTGGAACAATTCCTGAGGTTGTATGTTGCTGATGACCAGCAATTATGGGTCAAATTCCTTCCGTTGGCTGAATTTGCTCTGAATAACCGTGTCAATTCTTCTGCTGGGGTCTCCCCTTTCTTTTGTAACCATGGTTTTCATCCCCGTTTTCATTCTGGGTCGTCCGTCTCCTCCTCTAACCCTGAAGCTGATAAACTCTCCTCCGAACTGTGCACAGTTTGGGCCCGGGTTCAATCGAACCTAGAAAAGGCTCAAAGTTCTCAAAAACTCAAGGCCGATAGGAGACGTTCAAGGGGGGTGAACTTTCAGGTTGGGGATAAAGTATGGTTGTCCTCCAAGAATCTATCTCTCAAGATAGCTTCTAGAAAATTTGCTCCTCGTTTTATTGGACCATATAAGATCACGGAGGTGATTAACCCGGTATCATTTAGGTTGGAGCTGCCCGAGTCATTCCACATTCATAATGTGTTCCATAAATCTCTACTTAAAAAATATTTTGAACCGGTAGTACCATCGAAAGCCTCGCCTCCGCCGGTTCTTGTTAATGATGCTGTCGAGTATGTCGTGTCTAAAATAGTGGATGTCAGGAAGGTGCGTAACTCCTTGCAGTATCTGATTCACTGGAAGGGGTATGGACCTGAAGAGAGACCTTGGGTACCTGCCAGGGAGGTTCATGCTCCTAGACTGGTTCGTAAATTTCATTTAGAACACCCTGAAAAGCCATCGCCTGAAGTCTTGGGTCCGGTGGCCCCTCGTAAAAGGGGGGGTACTGTCACGGGGTTCCGAAGGTGCACTCGGTCCCCCATTGCCCGCAGAACTGTTGCTTAGCTTTTGGAATGAGGTTCTGTGTTTGACCTCATTCCCAGGGCGGCTTTACTAGCTGGGTGGCTCCCTGCTCCTAGTCTGCCTTGAGCGCCGAGCTGATCACTCGGTGCTCGACTGGTTGGTCTGTCGGTCAAGTGACGCTGGCCACGTCACATGACCCTCACTCCCCACTATAAATACAGGCAGCCTGCTGGCTACAGGTTGCCTGTTAATTTCTAGGTTCCTGGCTATTTGTTGGACTACTGAATATTTACCTGATCCTGTTCCCTGACGATCCTCTGCCTGCTCCTCCTGTACTGCGCATACATCCTGGTATTGTGACCTCGGCTCCCACCTGACTACTCTCTTAGGACTCCTCTTGTACTTCGCTACTCTCCTGGTATTTGACCCCGGCTTCTCCTGACCATTCCTTGCTTTATCCGTTGTACTGCGTAGCTCTCTTGGTTCTGACCCGGTCCGTTCATGTTCCGTATTTTGTCTTGTCTGTCTTCCCTGCACATATCCTAAGTTAGGGACTGCCGTCCAGTTGTCCCCTGTCATCAGGACTCGTGAGGCAAGTAGGCAGGGCCAGGGGTGAGGGTGGAGCGCAGTGGTCACTACCCTTCCCCCTGTGTGTGTGTGGACGTGACCGTTACACACCTGTTCTATTTCTCATTAATGCAATTATCTAGTCAACCAATCACATGGCAGTTGCTTCAATGCATTTAGGGGTGTGGTCCTGGTCAAGACAATCTCCTGAACTCCAAACTGAATGTCAGAATGGGAAAGAAAGCTCATTTAAGCAATTTTGAGCGTGGCATGGTTGTTGGTGCCAGACGGGCCGGTCTGAGTATTTCACAATCTGCTCAGTTACTGGGATTTTCACGCACAACCATTTCTAGGGTTTACAAAGAATGGTGTGAAAAGGGAAAAACATCCAGTATGCGACAGTCCTGTGGGCAAAAATGCCTTGTGGATGCTAGAGGTCAGAGGAGAATGGGCCGACTGATTCAAGCTGATAGAAGAGCAACGTTGACTGAAATAACCACTCGTTACAACCGAGGTATGCAGCAAAGCATTTGTAAAGCCACAACACGCACAACCTTGAGGCGGATGGGCTACAACAGCAGAAGACCCCACCGGGTACCACTCATCTCCACTACAAATAGGAAAAAGAGGCTACAATTTGCATGAGCTACCCAAAATTGGACTGTTGAAGACTGGAAAAATGTTGCCTGGTCTGATGAGTCTCGATTTCTGTTGAGACATTCAAATGGTAGAGTCCGAATTTGGCGTAAACAGAATAAGAACATGTATCCATCCTCTGATGGCTACTTCCAGCAGGATAATGCACCATGTCACAAAGCTTGAATCATTTCAAATTGGTTTCTTGAACATGACAATGAGTTCACTGTACTAAAATGGCCCCCACAGTCACCAGATCTCAACCCAATAGAGCATCTTTGGGATGTGGTGGAACGGGAGCTTCGTGCCCTGGATGTGCATCCCTCAAATCTCCATCAACTGCAAGATGCTATCCTATCAATATGGGCCAACATTTCTAAAGAATTCTATCTGCACCTTGTTGAATCAATGCCACGTAGAATTAAGGCAGTTCTGAAGGCAAAAGGGGGTCCAACACCGTATTAGTATGGTGTTCCTAATAATTCTTTAGGTGAGTGTAGATATATATATATACAAACCGGATTCCAAAAAAGTTGGGACACTAAACAAATTGTGAATAAAAACTGAATGCAATGATGTGGAGATGGCAAATGTCAATATTTTATTTGTAATAGAACGTAGATGACAGATCAAACGTTTAATCCGAGTAAATGTATCATTTTAAAGGAAAAATAGAAACATAGAAACATAGAAACATAGAATGTGTCGGCAGATAAGAACCATTTGGCCCATCTAGTCTGCCCAATATATCTGAATCCTAATAATAGTCCCTGGCCCTATCTTATATGAAGGATGGCCTTATGCCTATCCCATGCATGCTTAAACTCCTTCACTGTATTTGCAGCTACCACTTCTGCAGGAAGGCTATTCCATGCATCCACTACTCTCTCAGTAAAGTAATACTTCCTTATATTACTTTTAAACCTATGCCCCTCTAATTTAAAACTGTGTCCTCTTGTGGCAGTTTTTCTTCTTTTAAATATGCTCTCCTCCTTTACCGAGTTGATTCCCTTTTATGTATTTAAAAGTTTCTATCATATCCCCTCTGTCTCTTCTTTCTTCCAAGCTATACATATTAAGGTCCTTTAACCTTTCCTGGTAAGTTTTATCCTGCAATCCATGTACTAGTTTAGTAGCTCTTCTCTGAACTCTCTCTAGAGTATCTATATCCTTCTGGAGATATGGCCTCCAGTACTGCGCACAATACTCCAAGTGAGGTCTCACCAGTGTTCTGTACAGCGGCATAAGCACTTCACTCTTTCTACTGCTTATACCTCTCCCTATACATCCAAGCATTCTGCTGGCATTTCGTGCTGCCCTATTACATTGTCTTCCCACCTTTAAGTCTTCTGAAATAATTACTCCTAAATCCCTTTCCTCAGATACTGAGGTCAGGACTGTGTCAAATATTCTATATTCTGCCCTTGGGTTTTTACGCCCCAGGTGCATTATCTTGCACTTATCCACATTAAATTTCAGTTGCCAGAGTTCTGACGATTCTTCTAGTTTTCCTAAATCCTTTTCCATTTGGCGTTTCCCTCCAGGAACATCAACCCTGTTACATATCTTTGTGTCATCAGCAAAAAGACAAACCTTACCATCGAGGCCTTTTGCAATATCACTTATGAAGATATTAAACAAAATTGGTCCCAGTACAGATCCCTGTGGAACCCCACTGGTAACATGACCTTGTTTTGAATGTTCTCCATTGACTACAACCCTCTGCTGTCTGTCACTCAGCCACTGCCTAATCCACTCAACAATATGGGAGTCCATGCTCAATGACTGCAGTTTATTGATAAGTCTTCTATGTGGGACAGTGTCAAAAGCCTTACTAAAATCTAGATATGCGATGTCTACTGCACCTCCACCGTCCATTATTTTAGTCACCCAGTCAAAAAAATCTATAAGATTTGTTTGACATGATCTCCCTGAAGTAAACCCATGTTGTTTTTCATCTTGCAATCAATGGGATTTTAGATGTTCCACAATCCTATCCTTTAATAGGGTTTCCATTAATTTGCCTGCTATTGATGTCAGACTCACTGGTCTATAGTTGCTCGATTCCTCCCTACTACCTTTCTTGTGAATGGGCAAGACATTTGCCAATTTCCAATCTTCCGGGACGACTCCTGTTACTAATGATTGGTTAAATAAATCTGTTAACGGTTTTGCCAGCTCACCACTAAGCTCTTTTAATAATTTTGGGTGTATCTCATCAGGCCCCTGTGACTTATTTGTCTTCACTTTAGACAGCAAACTTAGAACTACTAACTAGAAATACGTTGATTCCAATTTTCACGGTGTCAACAAATCCCCAAAAAGTTGGGACAAGTAGCAATAAGAGGCTGGAAAAAGTAAATTTGAGCATAACGAAGAGCTGGAAGACCAATTAACACTAATTAGGTCAATTGGCAACATGATTGGGTATAAAAAGAGCTTCTCAGAGTGGCAGTGTCTCTCAGAAGCCAAGATGGGTAGAGGATCACCAATTCCCACAATGTTGCGCAGAAAGATAGTGGAGCAATATCAGAAAGGTGTTATTCAGCGAAAAATTGCAAAGACTTTGCATCTATCATCATCAACTGTGCATAACATCATCCAAAGATTCAGAGAATCTGGAACAATCTCTGTGCATAAGGGTCAAGGCCGTAAAACCATACTGGATACCCGTGATCTCCGGGCCCTTAAACGACACTGCACCACAAACAGGAATGCTACTGTAAAGGAAATCACAGAATGGGCTCAGGAATACTTCCAGAAACCATTGTCAGTGAACACAATCCACCGTGCCATCCACCGTTGCCAGCTGAAACTCTACAGTGCAAAGAAGAAGCCATTTCTAAGCAAGATCCACAAGCTCAGGCGTTTTCACTGAGCCAGGGATCATTTAAAATGGAGTGTGGCAAAATGGAAGACTGTTCTGTGGTCAGACGAGTCACGATTC